>NC_086229.1:52943788-53066288 GCF_036321145.2 Pelmatolapia mariae | reverse complement strand
AGAGCTGCTCGACTGCAGGAACACGGGAGGGTCGCCGCTCTCAAAGCCTCAACACACACACTAACACATTTTACTGTGCTCACATAGTATGCAAAAAGGTTCGTGTGTGTTTGTGTGCGTGTTACGTACTGACAGCAAGCTGTCTGCTATTGTGTGGAAGCTTCATGACGTTACATCTCTCCAGCAGCAACACCTCCTCCAGCTCACCAGCCTGTGTTAAAGTTTCACATGTTTTCTCTTTAATAAAGAACAAAAAGACACGTTTCCTGTTTTGTTTGGTGTCTTTATGTTGACTCTCACCTGTTTCTTCAGGATGAACAGAAGGTTTCCTCTCAGACGGCAGAACCGCTCTGTGAGACCTGTGAAAGCACAGAACGCCTCTTAGTGCGATTTCTGAACACTAAGATGGAAAAATCTGTCCAAAGGGAGCTCTGCAGAGCGTGTTTAACTACAGTGTTTTGTTTCAGGACCTTTAGATTGTGAGTCAGGAAACTGTTCTACCGGTGGAAACTCAGAGGTTCCAGGAAGTAAAGTCAGAGTGAGTCAGGCAGGAGATGGAAACAGACAAAGATGACTGCAGAGCAGAAGAGAAAAGAGATACAAAACAAAGGAGAAGAAAAACAACAGAAAACTTGAGAGATCAGGAGCGAACATACAAAAAACAGAACTAAAGATCAAAAAAGAGAACTAGTACAAAAAAAAAGGCAATAATTAAAGAGAACAAATAAGAAAATGAAGATGAGAGGCAAAAGATAAAAGAGAACAAAATAGAACAGAAGATAATAAGAAGCATAAAAATTAGGACAAATAAGAAAAGGCAAGAAAAAAATAGCAAAGAAGACAACGAAGGACGACAAAGGAGAGCAAAACACTGCAGTCAAAGTGAAGTTAAGTAAATAAAAAAACAGAACAAATGAAAAAAAATAAAGATTATTTCCATTAGCCTAATAGAGGTTATGATAAAGGAGAATAGAACTGATCAGAATCTCTTACCTGCCTCCTGCCGTCCGACCTGCAGCGTTCCTTCTTTCTGGAAGCTCCCAGATGTTTCTTCTTTGGACAGAGACAGCAGCTGGCTGCGGTTCACCCGCAGCTTCATCCTCCTCATCATCATCTGCCTGCTGACCCCGCCATTATGATCTTCTTCTTCATCACTATCCTCAGCATCATCAGGGTTCCGTGAGCGTCACTGCTTTCTAAACAGAAACACACAGAACGAACGAATGTTTAAAGTTTGCACTACAAAAAAACTGGAATATTCTGAGTACTGTGGCTATATTATTTAAGTAGCAATAGTACTGCACACGGTTTACATACTTCATTTTTAAGCTAAGGCTTTGTGAAAGCAAATACATGAACATAAAGCGGAACAAGTGCACCTGCACGGTGCCAAACCAAGTTAATGCTTAACATCAGTTGTTGACATGACGGGAAAATGTTTATAAAAACAACCGAAAACTCGACTAAATATCCGCACGTGAGATAAAGTGCACCTAATGTAACATTCACAAGTGTTTTCCGCTTTTTCCGTGTCTCTTACCGGCACAAAAAGTGGGGTTTGGAGGGGTAATGACCAACTTTACCAGCCGCGGTGTGTTGGGATAGACTTAGCCAAGACCACAGCGAAATAACGTTTGATCGAATCAAGTATCGCGAGAGTTGTCTGTCTTCCCAGATGCGCTACTAACGTGGAACTGAAATATGTCGCGAGAAAAACATAATTAGTCAGTTGAATTATATCCCATCGATTTACTGTTAAAAATGTGAAAGCTTGTGCTTTTAAACGTTAGAGTGTTAACACTGGCTGTGCTAATATGGCTGTAGACGATGTGCTCTAGGATGTTGAGGACTATTTAGAAATTCTCTAATACCTCATATTGCTATCACCGCCCCTCCCGGTGAGGACAGGAGGTTAACGCAAGCATCTCCTACAGAAAAACGAAAAAACTTCCGGGTGTGTGTGACTTTTTTTCCTCCTTCTTCATTTTGCTTCACAACTTTTTAATTAGTCCAGTTTTAGGCTTGTAACGTTTAAATATGCAGAGCTGACGGCAGGAAGAAAAGCAGAAGCCCGGAAGAAGAAAAAGCAGAGTTTCTTTTAAAGCTGTAAAGGTAAAAACTGCAGTGTCTCGAATGGGCGCTGTCTGTTTCTGTTTAACTTATTTGATGTCACCAAGAGGGACTTAAACACTCTTTAATCCGCCTTTAACGCGTATAAACTGATGTAAAAACTGGATTTAGTTACTTTGTCATGTGTGAAAATACTTAAGAAGTTTCTTGCAAAACCTTAAAAAAAACTCCTTGTATGAGGCTTGTAACTTCCAGCTCGATGTAGCAATAAACTGGAAACTGAGTGAATAAGAATACAACAGGAAACTATTACTACACATACAGGCTATTACAAAGATTAATGTCGTAAAATGATGCAGAAATTCATTCACTTGTTCTGTTTTTTTGTTTGTTTGCTTTTTACCTAATCATTGTTAGTTTAGGTTTCCTCTCCATTTTTTAACCTGCAAACTTTTCACTAATTCAGCTGCAGAAAATCTTTAGAATTAAATAATATATGCAAAGTACGAAGAACTGAAAAAGATGTAAACAAAGCACCTAGGCATTGTGTGTGTGTGTGTGTGTGTGTGTGTGTGTGTGTGTGTGTGTGTGTGTGTTTTAATACAGTTTTAATTGATTTCTTTATTTTATTATATTAGTGTCATTGTTATTTTTTTATTGAAGACTTCTTTATTAAAAATGTAAACATTTTTAAATAAAGCATACGAAGTTGTGCGGCAAATGGGAAAATTTGACTACATTTTATTCATTCTAATTTTGAATTAACTCTGATTGTTTCATGAACTTCTTTTTCAAGGTTTTGTAAAACTTAAAATGAATTTAAAAATAATGTATATGCGTAACAGTAGTTTAAACAAAAAGGTTTTAAATTTCTGGCTTTTATTTGGCTCTAATCTGAGCAACAAAAATGATAATGGTGTGTTCACTGACTTTGCTATTGGTGGAAGTAAAGCATGTTTCCCTTTTAATAAGCAGAAGTTTAGATTAACTTAATTTTTCCTGTTGCATTGTTGATTTTTTTAAATACGGCCTTTTATATCACATTTGCATAATAACTTTGTCTGGATCATTTCTGCCTTGTGATGTTGCACGTGTCAAAGGTCACCGTTTACCTGCTGATCTGTCTTATCGCACACTTATAATGAGAGGTTTGTACTTTGCACGCACAGTAAATAAAGTTTTAGGAGATTTAACTTTATTACCTGTGTTACAGTGGCTATTACTTGTCCATGTCATAAGGGTGCTTCACTGACTACCCCGTAAATGGCAAACACGTCCCAGCTCGTGAGTGATTCATGCAGCTGTTGGTTAAAGTTGTTCAGTCAGCGTGTGTTTAAACTCCCTCTTTAATGCTGTCAGTCTGTTTTAAGATGGCACGAGGTTTGTTTTGCAGGATGCAGGGTGTGTTTAAAGCATTTGGAAGTCAGATAAGCCTTCATTTGTGGACTTTCATTTTTTTAGAGCTGTGCACTTCTGTGACCAATAGGTGGCAATAGATTCCAGACTGAAAGAGATGCTGATCCTGTTTGTGCTTTTATTCTACAATGTTTTCCTTTAACTAAAGTAATCTTAGAAGGAAGTCTCACACTGCATGTCATTTATTTTGACCGTTATTTTAAAGCAATATTGAATATATAAGCAATACATACACAAATTTTGTTTAAGAGGCCACCCAGGCATAAAAACCACATGTGTGGAATAACCAGTCAAATATTCATATTCACACTGGCTTAAACAAAAGGTGTACAGTTGCATCACGTCAGTGTTGTCCTGGTTAAACATCCAAAGATAGTTTGACTTTAAAAGAGTTCACTTACTTTTTTTTGTTTATTTTATGGAACATAAGATGAATAACAGTATTATTACTGATAATAGTAATTAATCAATAATCAAGTAATAGTCAGGTGTAGCTTAGCTTCTATTAAAGAGCTCATTCTAATAAAAACAGGTGGTGAAATGATTAGGTAGAAACACCAAACTTTTCATAACAATCACGTGAACAAGTTTTTTTTACAGCACAGATAATTGTTTTCTGTTTATCTAGTAAAAGAGGAGCGAGGGAGGAAGAGGAGGATGGCCGTGGTGGAGCAGAGAGAAAGTGTCACGGTGGCGTCTGCTGTCACAGAGGAAGAAATTCCTCCAAAGGTGAGCCTGTGTGATGGCCTGAGGAATAACAGAGTTTAGTAGGACCTGCTTTTTGTGAAGAAGGGGGGAAATATCGGCGTTAGATAGTATCTGTCTGTCTGTCTGTAATATAATTAAAATAGAAAAAAAGACAAGTTTAGAGACAAAATTGGTTAAGATGATGTAGGACAATGGGTTATCCATTCAGTACATTGGGCTGGATGAGTGAGTGTAAAGGGTGTATTGTGAGGTCTGGTTGGTCCCTGTCACCCTGCAGCCTCTGTGTGACATCTGTTGTGGCAGACAGAGGCAGGGAGAGGCCCTGGACCTTCAGATCTTGTGAACCTTAAGAGACCTGTAATGTAGCCCACGGGAGAGCGATGGCAATTTGAAGTGGCACTAACATATCACATCACTATCAAAAAAAGTGTTAGGAAGATGGATGTTTACAAGCCTTCTTCAGGTTCCCCTAAAGAGGCATTTTCAGACTTTTACTTGTACTAGCTGGATCTTGTTGACCAATTTTTCCTTTTTGTATTGAGCTGAACTAAACAGCGAGTGAGTCAGGGCTTTTAAAAAGTACCGAAAATACGCTGCTGTTAACAGAAGGTCTGTGCTTGATTTAAAACCCATGACAAACAAGAGCTTTGTGCTGAAAATGAATGGAAAAAGTACAAAATTATAAGTATTTCATAATCATTGGAAAAAAGTGTTCAGTTTATCAACCAACCCATCAACTCATGTAAGCTGTAGCTATCCTGAATAACTGATTGTACTCGTCTTTAACAGGGCAGGCTGTGGTTTAAAGACCACACCCCAATGCTGCTGGTTTCCAGTAAACATCAGCTCATTTGTATAATCCACAAACAGCACTGTGGACGCTCAGACGGCAGAACGCTAGCACGTTCTACTTTAAAGTCCTCAATTCAAATCCTGGAAAATCTTAAACAACCAGTAAAAGTTTCATGTGAAGGACAACAAACTACATGCCATTACTCCTGCTGCTGCTCAGCACCAAAGCATCAGAGCGATGTGTAGATTTAAAACAGACCTGTGGTTAGTGCACTTGTTTTTACATGTAATGCGTGTGGCTGTGCAACCTGGCAGGTAAAAACAAAAGGGGGCAGATTCTGTAATCTTATTAGCTGCTGCCATGACAACAAAGGCAAACTGGCGCGATGAACATTCACAGTGAGCAGATGAATCAGCGTCTGATTCGAAGACCGTTGTTATGGTTAATATTAAGTGTGTGACAGTAGGAGGCAGGAGTGGTGCTCCTTGCATCTACATGTAGATGCTTTTTTAAAACTGAAACGTGTCAGGTGCTGCTCGTAAATATCCAGCAGGTTGTTGTTTTGCTTTTTTGTTTTCACAACCGGTGACACTTGACTGAAATAAAATAATGGTTCTTTTTTACATGCTTTCAGTAGTCACATGAGAAGGTTGACTCCACACACGTTACACTTTAATACGAGTAAATTTGTGAAACCTTTTCTTTACATACTCTTTACATTCCACTAAAAATGAACCTTTGTTAGACAGACCTCAGGGTTTATGTATGTGTGGAGAAAATGTAGGCTGTCATGCTGACAAACTTCTTCACAGGAAGAAATGACAGTAATAACGAAGTCTTCTAACAACATATGCTGATGACCCTAATTTTATCTAACTTTTAGAAGTTTGAATTGGATATAATTTCTTCTTCTCTACAACTTCATTTGTATAACACAATTAAAAAATACAATTTTGCAAAGCGTCTGAATAAAAGCTTACATTACACATAAGTGTTCAAACATACGGTCTTACATTCTCTCCTGCATACACACAAACACAAGAATAATGGGAGAAAGATTCATCTATAAAAATCTGTTCTCAGCAGTCGTTTACAGTAAGCCACAACATCAGCCGACCCGATGGGCTGAGGAAGGCTGTTCCAAAGCGTGATCACCTCGCAGACTGTGGTCAGATTATCATAGAAAGTAACTGATGTTATAAGGTATCAGTAGATCTGCTATATCGGTAAGAATCTGGACATGTGGGGCTTTATATCTTTTTAACAAAGTTTTAAATGAATTCTGAATTTTACTGGAAGCCGGTGAAGGAAAGCAAGAATAGGTGTGATATGTGAGCCAGAGGGTTGAGAGATGCACGTGAAAAATTAGTTAGAATAATCAAGGTGGAAGAAAATTAAAGTGTTTACTGAAAGTTACATATTATTTGATGACAGTAAAGGTTTGATTTTATTTATTTTTATGTTGGATTTCAAATTGGAATGCAGGTTTAAAGAAAACTGTGAGGTTCTTAGCAGATGACCTAATGTTGTTGGTGAGGGGGGCTGATGTAATGTTACCTCATTTGAGATGTTATGAGGGCCAAACACAAACGTTTCTTCTATGGCCACCGCCAGGGCTAAATAAATTAAAAGAACACAGAAGTCCCAAAAACGGTGGATCCTCCATTTCACTCAAACCTGGAATACAAACTTGTTGGATGGTCTGTACCATACAACAATCCATGCATCAGATAAATTCATTCTCCACAAAAAAACCCACCATTAACATGGTCAGGAAGCCCAGTTCAGTGACCTGAGTTACTGGAGGCCTAAGAGATGATGATTACCACAGCTTCTTGTATCTGGAAACTTGTCAAAGTGACTACACTCCTAACTTTATGCCTTAGAGGTTTCCAAATGGATGAGTTATAAAAACATAAGTCATTGTGCAGTTATGATGGAGGGAACCATCCATAGAGGCCAAAACAGCTTTTTTATTTGCAAACATGTTTATTTTGGATATAAAGTTGGGGAGCACAGGGGAGCACTTTGGAGCCGACCTCAAGTGAACATTTTGTGCTTCAGTCCCAGTGGTTGTTGTGCTGGTTAATCCTATTCATTCCACATTAAACTGGCTCTTTAATCTCTCATTTTTCTTTTCATGTATAAATTAGTTAGATTAATTTGATTAGAACACTGTAAAATATTTTAACTAGATTGATGGTTTGAGTTGTTGTCTAAAAACAACAGAATCTGGTGGGCCGCCAGTCATGGAAACTTTCATGGCCTGATTCAAGCTATCCTGTGAAACCTCAGATTTGAAAATCTGCTGTTTGATTCAAAAGTTATACACATAAATGAAGACCATTGGTAGCACTAGAGTTCTTCAGGAATAAACGTTAAACTTGGTGAAAAGAATAAATGAAATGCCTCCATCCATCCATCCTTCTTCACTTATCTAATTCAGTGTCATGTGTTAACTTTATTTACCAGACATTGGTAGAAACTACTACAGACTTCATTAGTAAAAGAAGGAAAGTATTTAAGAAAAGGTATGAACCATTGAACCCAGATCTCTTCACAGCTTAAATCACAAAAAATAACAGCATATAGTTATAGATAGAGAGGATATCTATAGTGGACTGATAAGTGGAGAAACAATTTCTCGATAAACCTCTGTTATTGGACCTTTAATAACTTGCCACAGAAATTCGGACCCTTACAGTCACATATAAGCTCCTCTAACCTTTGGAAAAATCCAAGGTGGGCACTGAGAGGCTTGATTTGCGTCACTGTGTACCTCGCTGTCACTTCAATGTGGCACGAAACCTTTGAGCTAATTTCCTGCAGCACAGTGAGCCTTCCAGGTGTGTAGGTGTTGTTGTGTGTGTGTGTGTGTGTGTGTGTGTGTGTGTGTGTGTGTGTGTGTGTGTGTGTGTGTGTGTGTGTGTGTGTGTGTGTGCGTGCGAGTTTTAGGAAAGTGAGTCATTATTACCATTAGAAAGAATATGTAAGATATGCTTACTGGGTACAGTAACAGCTTACTGCTGTTGGACATTTAGAATCTACACCCTGGCAGTTTGTCAAAATTAGGAGACCACACTAAACGAACTGACTCTGGTATGTTAATCAGTTGCCTCTGTTTTGGCAGATAAGGGTGACCAGTGTGAAATTAGTCAAAAGAAATGCTTTACTTTCCAGGGGTGGCATGTATGTAGCTCACTGGCTAATTATTTAATCATGCAGTTTATAGCAAAGCTACTGAAAAGTTTCAATTAATAGATTTTTTTGTAGCTATATATGAGCTGTGCCATTTCTTTTCGTTGCCTTTGGGTGCTACTGGTTAATGGAGATTGTTAGAAGTGACAACACTGGGCCTTTTGCTTAAGCTAGTCTATTGGGTAAGCTGCATGTTATTCATAGACATGCCAAAACCTTGCATCAAGGAGGTGATGGATTGCTAGCAAAAACAATTGTTTGAAACTGCTTGATTTGCATTTGATTAATTTGCGAGTATAACTGAGACCAGTCTAACCCCACAGACCAGTCAAAATTTGAATTTTGAGAAGGTCAAAGAGATCTGCAAGTATCTGCAAGTAACTTTTAGATACAACAAGCTGCTTGGGCACATCATGTCCTCAGTAGACCGTATAATGATAGAAGCCATTAATTAACCTACAGTGATGTTTTTTACAGGAAGCAAACGGTAATGGCAGCCACGCCAGCAACGATGTTACTGCCCCCACAGCTGAGACCACTCCAGATGTTCCAGAGGAAACGAAGCAAAGCAAAGGTAAAGAAGTGAAGGACTTACAACTGAACACCACCCACCCCTAATGCCAGTGGTGTAGGATATTCCAGTCCATTGGTAGACTATAATTTGGCCCGTTTACTCAAGTACCTTGCATAAAGTTTTAATGTACTTTCATTGTGCTTTGTACTCCATCACACATATTTTAAATCTTTACTTACTATTATTTAGCGTTTTTTAAATACAACTCTCCCAATAAATTAGGCAGCAATATTATTAGAGATAAATGTACCCAGCACAGTACAGGTAATTCAACTCCTCTCTAGCTGCAATATTCAAGTGATATACACGTTGCCTAGTCAATAATAATAATCATCCAGTAATGTAATGTATATGATTCCACGTACAGAATATTTTTACTTGAGGTATTTTAAGGATATGTTGATGCTCAGCTTTGGCCACTAGAGGGCGTTCCAGAGTGTGAAAACTGCAGCAAAGTCATTAGACTCCTGTTTTATCCCATCAAGTACTGTTATTCTTGCTGATACAAGCATCACTATACTGAAGTGTAACTGTATGCAAATTTGAAGTGTTTTCATAAAGAAGTGCAATATTATTTAAAAAGTTAACATTTTAATAACTTTAACAGCTTTTGTAGATCCAGTCTGATCCATAAATTTTAATAGTTCAAAGAGATTATTGAAATATTATTACTTCTTTTTCTTTGACACGTGTTGTGTAAATGGTAGGTTCATTAAATATAATTAATATTAAAAACATCAAATGAACTCCATTGTATTTTTATTGCAAGTGAATATGACTTTATAACGATTATATTAATTTTTGATCCCAACTCCAGATCTCTCGCTCACACCTGAGATGCCCAAAGGTGTGGTGATTCAAGGCAACAACAGCAACCCCGCCAGCGAGAAGTTCAAAAGAGTTCGCAACTGGAGCATCACCAAATATAAGGTTGGAGGATTTTGACTGGACCTCCTGTTACTGTACTTTGGTGCCAGATGTAATCAATTACTATCGATCTGGTCTCCCCACAGTATACCAGGCAGGCTCTTTCGGAGAAGCTTGGCCGTGGGTCTCGTACCGTGGATCTGGACCTGGAGCCCCGCCTCGAGCTGCTCAAAGACGACCGACAGCGCTATGAAAATGTGACCAGTCTGGCTCAGACGCTTGCCAGTCAGCTCTCTCAGCTCACAGTTACCCAGAAGAACCTCGGGGATGCCTTCACAGAACTCAGCGTCAAAACCCCAACTCTGCACGTAAGTATTGGGGATACAAGCTGCTACTTTAAGTCTACCTGCTAATGCTAACAGGATTACATACAGTAACCTTTAATGTATTTAGAATTACTAGATCCAGTGCTGATGACATGCTGAACTCTAAGTTTCTTTGTCCAAAAATTATATATAAAAATCCCCAAGATATGCTGTAAAAACACAATATCCTGATTGTTTACTGTTTTTGGTCGTCATATTGATTGTGACTTGCTGAAATATTTTCCCGAATGATAGATGTCAACACTCAGGTATAACTTCCACATTAGTGCCAATAAAGGAGTAAAAGTCGAAATCACAAGTAAAGACGTCAGAGTTTACCTGCTAGTGCAGACAGATTGTTTGGTTCCCCACCATAGACAGTATGAAAGACCTCACTAATTAAATAATATTAATGATAATAATAATTAAGCAGTGAAATCCTGTGAAGCCCAGATCTGAGAGCTTTCGTCATTAAATATCTTGGTATCTTGAAACCAAAAGTAATGAGAGAGTGGTAGCTGTGACTTCCAAATATTCACTGGCTACATAACTAGTGTGAGCTAGTGTTATTCACTGTGGGCACTTGGAAGAAGCACAAACGTCACATAAATTAGATTTTCAGAGTCCTTCACAATGAAATCTCTCAAGCTGTTAGAGGGAGAGTCAGACAAGCTTACAGCATTTTAAGAAATTGGCGACAAAAAGGCTTTAATATATGGAAAAAAGCTACACAGAGTCCATGTAAAACTTAAGAAATGTTTTGATATCTTGTCCAGTCATAAACTGGAATCCAGAGGACGATATCGCCATTAAAGATCTCAGGTTCAAATGATTTGCCATTTTTCTGGTTGTAAACTAACCTAACAGATGATTCAGGTTTATTTTAACCAGCTATAGTTCCCATTGATGTGGCTATTATGTCTCTATGTGTCATGCTTACCTTGCATTTTCTATGTAATATAAATACCAGCTGGAGTTTGGCATAAATGCAGACGCTCAGAGGTTTCTCTCCAAGAGCGGCGAAACGCTGACGGAAGCCATCAACGCCTTCACATCTGACATGAACACACTGGTCAACAAAACCATTGAGGACACAATGATCAATGCTAAGCAGTATGAGACTGTCAGGTGGGTTAAAAAAACACACTTCCTTTTTCCCTTTCTCAATAAATTCATGTGGCGTGACAGTGATTCTGCAATCAAACTAACATCCAACCAGAAAGAAGCAGGGAGGTTAATCTCTGCACCCACGCAGCAGGAAATTGAGATGAAATGAGAGATAGCTAACCACTACAATACAACAGGGAGCTTCAGTGGACACGTCCGTGTCAATTTCCTGTCTTCCAGGATCGAGTATGATGCGTTCCGAGTCGATCTGGAGGAGCTGAACATGGGCCCCCGTGATGCTGTAACCGTGCCCAAACTGGAGCAGGCCCAGAAAAACTTCCAGACTCAGAGGGAGAAGTACGAGAAGATCCGAGACGACCTGTCAGTCAAAGTCAAGCTGCTGGAAGGGAACAAGGTGAGAAGTATTGGATTGATCTTTCTTTACATGGTGCATGTGAAGTTAGGGAATAAAGATGGAGGTGACGATGTATGAGTGAAACCATGTGACAAGTGAAATAGTTTTTAGCATCTTTTAAGGTTTCTCATCGTTTCCATGCATTTTTTCCCCAAATTATTTGACTATAAAATATTCTGTCACATTAAGCCATATTTTGATGATATGACTACTTTTTATTAGGAGATGATGATAATAATAATAATAATAATAATGTTTATATAATAAAAATGTTGATCATTTTTTGCCCAGTAAAATACTCTTATTTTAATGGAAATACGATCCTAAAACAAAGCGATGTGCACCGTTTTTATACCTGGTACAACAAGTTCCCAATCCAGTGTCACTATTTATAGTTTCAGGTTTTAGCTAACTTTCTAATCTGCAGCGTTTCTAAGTTGGAATAACAATAAAATAAATAACCACATATGAATTGAGTAAAATTATTGTAGTGTCATCTAACACAGTTAATAAAAAAGTGTTCTTTTTTCTTTCCTATGCAGGTCAAAGTCCTCCGTAATCAGTTGTGGATGCTCCACGGTGCCTTTGCGGCTCACAGCTTGTCTTGTCAGAATTTCCTGGAGAAAAACATCCAAGAGGCCGGAGAACATCTCAACAACGTCAGCACCGATGTCCCCTCCTTCCTGGAAGAAAGTTGACACAGCAAAGCAACAACCAACGGTGCTGTAAGGCAGGAGGACAGAATCAGAGGGAGTCAGAGGAACATTTGGCATTCATGGACTCTCTGTGAGAAAAGTTTGGGAGTACTCGGCTAGAAACGGTTGGATGAATGTTAGAGGTGTGGGTGATTAATTCATTTATACCAGAGTTGAATTGAATTCGTTAGATTTTGGATGAATTTCCAGCCTCACAAAGAGCTCTGGAAACCAAATTGAGTGTTCGCTACAGAAAATAGGGAGTTAGCAAAAATAATTTATTTTGGATTTAGAAAGGGTTTCATGGGTTCTGGTGTAACTCATGGAGGTCTGGATAGGCCTTGAAAAGGTCTCAAAATGTGAGTCTGTAATAAGTCTTAAAAATAATTCTGACATTACATTTAAGAGAAAAGAGAAATATCTCTCATTCATTCAGTAAAATGCATTTATTCATAGACATACAAACATTTGCACTCTCCTGGGTTTCTTACCTCTGTTTCAATGTGTTGGGGAGTAAATCCATCTAATCCTCCAGGAGTCAGTAAGCCTTTCTTTGAACTTCCAAAATCCTCAGCCACTGCAGTCACAAGCTCACAGCTCCCGAAAGTGCCTCAACACCACTGCTGGAAAACAGTTTCATAGTCAAAAAAGGCTTCTACAGTTCTCCTTTCTCTACCAGCAACATTAAGCAAATTAAATCTGAGTGTAAATGCCAGACACCTGAAGATATCAGCAGAACCTAACTGGTGTGAAAATATCAGCTAATTGTTTTGGGTTTTTTTGTCATTTTAAACTTCTGTTGATGCTGAAACCTAAACCTAAAACAATTCCGTAACCTTTGGATTTGATGTGCATATTTGTATATTGATAAAAACCAAAATGCCAAACTCAAATCCAGCAACTGGTTACGCATGATTCAGATTTTGTGTTTTATTTCTTTTTTTGACTGCTGAAGAATGGCCACCTCCACATGTAGCTATCTATCACAGTATCACTGTTCTTGGCTGGTTGCCACTTTCTTCTATGGTTTACATCACAAGCAACTCTATCACCTCTAAGTCAGTCAGTCTATGTCAGTCACAACAAAAGACTGATCATGATGTCGATAGTGAGCGTTGGTTGTCAGTATGGCAGAGATTTTGGTTTAAACTCCCTGGTCTGATTGGCTGTTGGTCATGTTCTTCCCTTGTTCACAGTCCAAAAACTTGTTGGTCCAATGGTTTGCTAATAGCCAAAAATGTTGGTGTTTATCTAGTATGTTAGCACTGCTTGTTGTTTAATACCAATCTTTCAGGCTATATTTCACCAGTAAAAAAGGTTTTCCTTTTTATTATGGACGTTCACATTAAGAGTTGCACGTTAATAAAAGTTGTAGATTTTTTAAATAAATGTCAGGTACTTTTTTTCAGTAGGATTTATCTTGCTGTGTGTTGGTCATAATACATTGTTTGTTTGTTCTTGAAAGACAGCCTTTCAGGGAACATTTCAGCAAAGTGTTTAATGGGTAAAGCTGTAAAAAAAAAAAGTTTTACTATATGTCGACGATGGTGCCTTATAACTATAGAAATGTTGGCTAAAAACAACTTTCCAGCAATATTTAACCAGCAGCCAAATATTAGAGTTTAACTAACACTCCTATTAATGTACAGGTTCCTGCACACTTCTGTTTTATTATTTTCACCTGTAAGCTACACAACCAAATAAAGACTAATGAAACCAGTTAAGTTCCAGGTTTAGGCTGTTTACTTTCTGTAGCTCAAGAAATTTTTTTGGGTGAGGAAAGGTCAGCTGAAGCTAACATTTTCGGGGGCGACTGGGGAGCCAATGCACTACTTTTATATTCGTAGATATGCATCATTTGAGGATGATGAATACATTTGTTACCTTGTTGTTTTTGTTTTTTCCCCAAATGAAACCAAAAATTTGGGAACTCTTCCATTGATGGACAAAAAAGCAGATGAAATGGTAAAATTATGTTAAAATAATATTGGGGGGGGTTTGATTTGCTCGTGCCTGTTCCTGTTATTTTGTCCATCTACCATATTTTCTTGCACACTTTGCACTCTATCCAAACCATAGTCTGCCATATGTATTACTCATAATATTGTAGTAATCTTCATTGAATGACTCCCTTATGTTATGTTGGCATGTATGAATACTCTTATGTTTGTGTCTGTATACCTCAACAAGACCAACTATGCAATGACTGTAAGATGCAGTGCAATAATGTCCCAACGACATTCTTGCATTTAAATGTGTAAACTGCCAGTGACTTGAGTTCCCCTTTCCTGATTTATCTGTGACTTTAAAGGGAATTTCCACTGGGTGTAAACTGATACTCCTGTGATGTGTTTGGTGACCAAAATCACTTTCAGGCTCGACATCTTTAAGAAATGGTTTGGTTTGACTTTAGATTGTTAGAGGAAAACTTACAACATTCTGATTGTTTTAAATTATATTTTGAGCTTGAATCCACACTTTTGATCCAAGCTCATTACTTCTTGTTTGTGTGTGGTGAATATATTGATTTTTGGACTGATAATTTATTTTTCGACAATTAAAAAAAGAGTAGTTTGAAAAGTAATCTTATCTCAAGGTCCATTTACTAGATTATTTTTCTTGAGCTTTCAGTTGCATTTGGGAGAACACCTGCATAATATTAGCTTAAAGAGAGGTTTCTGGGATGCGCAGTCATCAGTTGTAGGAAATCTGCAAGACAAAGTTGAAAGCTAAGGAGAAAATCTAATAAGATGACCTTGAATTTGTTTTTGTGGGTTTGTATTTGATGTGTATATTTTTTTTTCTTTTATTAAGTCAGATGGTGGTTACACCCATCTTGCCAAATCTAATATGTCTAGAAAAGATAAGCCACAGTCTTCGAATTGCCTTGAATTGACTGAATTGAATTGACTTTGTCTGCTTGTTTTTTATTAAAGCAGAAAGAGTTTGGGGTTTTCACCAGGCAAATGAAAGTTTGGGGATTTTTCCCCCAACACCACCACAGTTTGTTGTCACCTGGCTTTGTTTCAGCAGTTTGATTATCAGTCAGCTTTTTCTCAGGATTTTACCCACAGGGCTAAAGTTAAACTGAAAGTGAAAATATAAATTTTGCTTTTTATTAGACTTGAAGAAAAAGGACCAAAATGTATGTAGACACAAGGCAAAATTATTTTACTCTGTATATGTTAATAAACCTTTGAAATAAAATAGATGAGTGTACAAATATGATAGATTTTGTTCATGAATTTCTGATTACGGCTTGAGTTTGACAGTTTGACTCTGTCATCATTTCAGATTTTACTCAGATTCATCAAATCTTTTAATTTTAGTTTCACAAATTCTCGGTCAGATTTTGGGTGTTTTCCACTGCCAGATGCTTTGGTTTTTCTTTCCTTTGCCAAAGTCTGTTTGGTTTTTTTGTTTTTGTTTTTGTTTTTTGTTTTTATCCTCACAGACTGAAAAGTATTTTCGGTGGCTGGCTATCATCAGGTGAAATCAGTTACAAAGAGTGACTTGATTTCTAGTAAATTTCTGCAGCCACCTGTAGTTTTATGGAAGATACCAGCTTGACTACTGTACAAACCCTGCCCCTTTACTCTCTGAGCTGTAGTCAAACTTAAAAAGTGCAACGCAATACTGCTACGACCAGCACATATTAAAAGTTTCAAAGTTAACTTTGAAGTAGCACAATTTACATCATGCTCTTCACCATTGTTACTACACTTTGGCAAGCAGTTTGCAAGTGTTTGCAGACAAGTCAGTAGCTTCCATGCAAACTGCTGTTGACTATGGCAACCTGCCAGTTCCTAAAGCAATCACAAGGAGGTTTTTGTTGCAGTAACCGACACCTAATGACTGCAAGCAACCTCCAGCAACCACTCACCAACCGGTTGGGGAATACACATTTGTTTTCCTTCACAGCCAGAAGTTGCCAGAGGGTCTCTGAAAGATCAATAGGCCTATATGGGGACTGAGATGGTAACCATAGTAAACATCAGCAAATTACTTGTCATTTTGAGCATTTTTATCTTGTAACTCGAAGTATAATTATGTATGCAAACCTCTTTTAAAAAATTGAAAATTGTTATTGAACTTAGGTTTAATATCTGAGAGACTCAATAAAAATATTCAGTTTATTAAATTAACTGAATGATTTTTAGATGCTTTCCAAGATCTGTACCTGTTGTGGAATCGAGACTAAGCCTGCCTCCTTTGTGGATAGAAGAAAGTCATAAATAAGGTTATCCATTTTAATCTTTATTTATGGTTATGTATTTTTATCTTTATTTAATGTTAGCTATTTTTATCTTTATTTAAGGTTCAAATAATTATTTGGAGCATAAAAAATAGACATGGGTTTTTTTCTTACTTTAGCTATACAAACAGCTCATTCTCTGCTACATTTTTAGTCTGTGGCTTTACTTGAGTAGCTTCACATGATTTAGTTTGGCTCTTCATACAACCACTATCTGAAACACTCCGATTTAGTTCCTTTTTTTTTTTTTTTTTTAAATCCCTGCACTAAAAGCCCACTTTCATCTCATTGACCAGCATCTGGAAGCATGCCGAGGGGCAGCATCCAGCACTTGTAAAGTGTTAAACTACTTGCTGGATGTGCAGATAAAACATCAGCTATAGACTCAAAAAGACTCACATTTATGTATTTGTATCAAAGTATTTAAAATTTTGACCATGTTTGATGTGAACATCCATCATTTTAATATTAAATATACTGAATTCCAGAAAAAAAGTGTATATTATGCAAGCAAAATATCTCCTTCAGTCAGCAGACTCTTTAATGATGACAGATGCTGGCCTAACCTCGACTTCCCTTCAAGTTCAACTTAACACCAGCAACAAGAAACCTTAAAACATCAAATCTAAGTATCCACGGTGTTATTATAGTTGTTTTCCAAGAATAAAAGGACTAGACTTGAAGCAGGGTGTATTGGTATGCAGTGTTGTGATTCTTGCTTTAAATGGAAGGGATCAGTGAAGCGATTTTAGAATAAGACCCTGGTCTGTTTGTGGTTCTGTTGCTCTGATTGCTTAAAGAGAGGCAATTACTCACCTGGCAACACCAGCACACAAAACTGATTCTACTATTTGTCTGAGCGAGTCTGTGAATGTGTGTTCCTGCATCCAGGCTCATTTTCCCAAACATTTCAACAGCGGGATAGAGTTTCTCACAACAAAGACTCCCTCCTCTCTTGTCTCAGCTCCAGTTTTGGTTTTTTTTGTTTTTTTTTTAAAGAGATTCGTCCACAAACTTGATGATTATAACTTGTCAAGACTGAAGCACGCACTGAGTAGCTTCAGCTTTGCTTTACTCGTATTTGTTTGAAGACGTGTCTTTCTAACATAGATGTGCGTTTGTATCAATTTAATATTCGTTTAGTGATGAATTTTTCACATTGTTGTAGGGAGAGTGTCCATCTGTTGGTCACTGTTGAAATCTCTTAACAAATCACTGTAAGTGTTCACAGGAGGAGCAGAAGACACAAATGCAGTATGCCAGAAACAGAGAGAGCAAAACCCTAAATCCAAAGCGCTCACAAGGAAACACTTCCTACAAGAGGCTGGCAAAGGGCAAAAATCCAAAAACAGGGAAAGGTCATGCATGAGGAAAAAATTAAACAAAAAGAACACAAAGTACTAAAGAAAGCGTCTGGAAAGTAAGGAGACAATGTACCAAGGGAGAAGTGGAAAGCTAGTAGTATATGTAGTTGATTGGCTAACTGAACACAGGTGATGCTCTCTGTGGAACCCGAGATAAACTTTTCTCAACAGTAAGGTGAGCGTTTTAAGCGATGGCCAATGACAGTGCCGGATACCACTGATCGAGACCCAATCTGTTATTAAATACATTAGAGCTTTAAAGCTGTATTTTTTCTGCTGACCACTAGGGGGAGACTCCAGCAGTTGCAGAAAGAAGTCTGATTGTATAGAAGTCTGTGGGGGAGCAGGCCTTCAGCTTCTTTGCTTTGGCGCCTCAGTAAACACTTTCTTAGGGAGTTTACGGTCTCAGTCACTAGTTTGTAGTGTTGTTGAATCTAACATGGGGTTTACTTTGGAAATGATGGTCACTATTAGGGTCAAAAGGGACAATAAAGCATAATCATTATAGCTCCTGACTGCTATGAGGAGGTGCAAAAGGGTGGGTGCTGTGTTCGGAGTGGCTTGTGGAGGTAGGACCTCAACAGCCCTCACAGAAGTTTATTTCTACACATTTGAAATTAGAAGAAATGTTACTGTCATAACACCTTCTATATAAAAACATGATGAAAATTGTCAGGAAAAAATCCCTTACCCCCAAAACGCCCCCAAGAAACTAGAAATCCAAAGGTTGTAAGAAACTGAGGATTTTTCTCATAACTGTCATGTCTTATTAAATGAGACTTTAATGCAGTGATTTAAACCATAAACTCTTCAAATAAATGACAGTCTGAAGTACTCTAATTTATCCACAGACCTCTGTACACGTTTTGTAACCTAAAGAGTCTCTCCCTGCTGGCTAGTAAAAGCAGGTAAATTCAGAAAATCCAGTCATATTTTATATATTTATGGAAGTATAAATGAGCCTTAAGTAGTAATGAACTACCAAAGGTAAACTCACTGAAAAAAGCTGTCACCCAGTGTGCTGCTTAACACTGATATGATGTGTTTTTATTTATTTTTCATAAATAAACATAACCATGAGAAGGGAAGCCTGACTGTTTGCCAAGGGAGGGGCTGTTTGAGCTTATCTGAGCTGCACACACACGCGCACCAGAGACAGCGCTTTTCCTTTCACCTGAGTAAACACGCATGCGCAGCGTTCGGGATTCCTACCTCCTTTTTCCTCTCTCCCTGCCTCTGTCAGTCCAGAACTTGGCTGCAAGCTGCACGCTTCATGTGGATGCGACCGGGATCAGTTAACATCGCTTTGCTGTATATTTGGTCATTTTTTAAACGGGACTTTTGCATAGGAGCCGCAGCGCCGCTGAGTACGCGCAGTGGGGTGAGTTATATTAACAGAAAACTAACCCCTGGTTTATAACTGACTAAATTGATTTTAGTTTGCCAGAAATGTAACTTCAGAGCTGAATATAAGTGATCTGACAGACTAACGAGCTGTTTAATAGGGGGGCGCTTTGCGCTAACCAGACTACATGCAAATTTCTGTAAATTCTTGGATCAACACAAACAGCCTGCGGCGTAATATTCCTATAATGACTAATTAAGTGGTGTTCAAGCTTGACAGTGTTCCGGCATGGTTCATGTGATACTCACACTGACATTAATGTTTTTAATCTGATATATTCACACCTTCACACCAATCATTTGGAGCAGGTGTAAAACTGTGTGAATAGCAGCTTTCCATTAAAATACATGTTACCTCACAGAGAAGTCAAAGTCCTGCACAGTTACAGTGTCCTGTGCCTTCACAGAGACACTGTAATTGTGCTGCACACACATTGTTCAGTCAGCTGATGAAATGTGGAAAAATGTAGACCTGTTATTGAAACGGAACTTTTCCCCTCAGGCTGTTCATCCTGTGTGTTTAAATGCAGGGTTCATTAAATGTAACTGTTTGCAACCGTTAACCGGTCCTCCCACCTTAGCATTAAACTGGGCTGCTTGTGACCTTAAACTAAAACGACCCCCGGTTTCGAGGTATACCGGTGGCTGGTGAGATTCTTTGGACTGAGCTTTTATTGGGGTTTCCCGGTATTTTGCTGGTAATGCAGTGAGATTTCTGGAATATTCATTATGTTTGTGCTGTTTGTATCCTTGATAAGTTGATTGTTGGTCTACTGTACAGAGATACTGCCTTTGCTGTGGTATTGGTGCAGTATTTAGAGTGTTTTCTGCAGTGTACTTGTGGTGCTTATGTCCCATAATATTTCTATAATGGTACTTTAGTGACAGTGAGGTTAAAGTGCTGCTGTTTCTTAGGATGAATATGCTCAGATACAAGAATACTTTAGCCCTACTTCAGTACTTCTAGTAGATCTAAAGCAGTCATTGTTGCAGTCATAGCTGCTGTGACAGATTGTCCTTCTGGTGCTTGTTGGTGCTTTTCCGTGAGTGCTGTCACTCTTTAATACAGTGAAATGCAGTCTGCTGTGGCTCTGGCTGCTTTCATTAATCATTAAACTATTTTTTTGTGATTAATTGTCTAGAACATGCCTTCAGATCCTTTTTTGTCCTTCATTCGATGGTTTTCTCTGAGGAAATAGACAAACTCAGCAGCTCATGTTTTAAATAAATATCAGAAATATTCATTTTTATAGCTGCTTCTGAATCATTGCCTATCGCATCAATACATCTATCAACCACTGGTATATAAAGAAAACCTCTTCAATTTATATATTAATACAAAAAATGAAACAGAAAGATCAATTTTTAAGTCTTTGGTTGATATCTTTAGTTTTCTTTAATTATTTTTTAAACGACTATGTTACTTTTAGTTTATCTACTTTTTATAAGATTTCAGTAAACCAGACTACATTCAGAAATCTGTGAATTTAATCTTTTGTTATATAACAACTTGTGCCACCTGATTTTTGACCTTGCTTTAGACAAAACAGTCTTCTAATAATATTCAAAATAGAAGGCTTATTTTTATTTTTATTTTGTAAGATTGTCTGTTTTTCTTTTGGTATTTATTGTGGTCTGAATTAAATGGTACCACTTCTAATAAACGAGCTTCGTCTTTTTAGGAGATATGTTTCAATATGCTTCCGTTTAATTTGCTGCTTAGCGGTGCACACAGGATACAGCTTTGATTTATTTTGGATTCAGCACAGTCTCACGGTCAGATCTGCACCCTTGAAAACCACCAAGCAGTTTTGAAATGTGTCAGAAAGTTTCTTTGAATTTCTAAGAACCTGTCCAACCTCTGTGTGATTACTGTAAACACATCATTAATGTGAAGGTGCAGGGCCGTGAAAAAGGATTTGTTAGCTTCTCATTTCTTGGCTTTTTGCATATTTGATACACCTTGAACATTTTTTAATATTAAACAAAAATGAGTAGTAAATACAAATGATGATTTCCTTTATTGGGGGAAAAAATGATCCAAACCTACCTGATGATAGGTGATGATCTGAAATATTTAAGTAAAAAAATATGCACAAACATAACAAATCAATAGATTTAATTCACAGCACTGTGCATTACATCCTGTCTTGAGTTCAAGTGATGCAGAAACATTACCCGGAGTCACTAAACCGAAGCTAACTGCTAAATGTTGTTTAAAATCACTTCCTTTTATCTACCAAGGTCCATTCCTGGATAATTTGTGTCCAGCAGACAAACAGCTGGTTCTCTGACCGAGCCTCCCTGCAGACTGTGGCCAGGCCTCGGTGCTCTCTCTGCGGGTTATGCGTTCCGCCTGACCCCCTGACCTGCCCGGAGCTCCGGTGACGACACCACTGGGTGACATTTAACAAACGGGTTTCTGTTTGTCACCGTATGTCCCCCGTCGCCGTGGTAACCCCAGAGACGAGGGATGCTCAGCCAGCTCTTTGCTTTGCTTGACCCTCCCCGACTGTAAAAAACAGCGGTAAAGCTTTTCCTTAGATAAAGAAAGCAACCATCAGCCCATCAGCAGAGCCGTGAAAGAGATTCTCTTTTGTTAAAGCGCTTTTTTTATTGTTTTGTTTCTGTTTTTGGCACAACGGAGCTCAAACCCACAGCCAGAAGTGGAGCGTTTTTCATGCTAATGCTCTTTAAAAGCAGCTCAGATTCCTTTCTGAGACTCATCAGTGTGGGGGGTCCTTCTTCACCCCCCCTCACAGCCATACAGACAAACACATGTGTTTACTGTTGTTTCCCGGCTCAGTGAGACAGAGGCCTTCTGCTCATCAGCAGGTTTTACTGGGGTTTCCACGGTGACTAAGAGCGAGTCTTTGTGCCGGGTCTGCTGCGCGCTCTGAAATCATTTGTGTCCTGTTTTATAGCAACTGATCACTTCTCCTGTTGTAATGCCATTAGCTTGTTAATTGGATGTTGGACAAGTAAGGGTGATCATTTCTAAAAATATGTTGGTGGTTTCTGTGTTATATGTACTAGTAATTCTTTTGCAGATTCTTGAATGGTTTACATATTTATGGATGCTTTTTCAGTTAAACTTTTGGTTATTTATTGGATGCTAGCAGCGATGTGTCTGTGATGTTTGAGGACTTTATTTCTAAAGAGAGAGTAGCATTGTGTTTGCAGGGCGACGATGACAGGAATGCAACATATAAGGAAATCAAGGGAATTTATATTTATGATAGATGTCTTATCATATAAGTATATATACATGCATCATTATAGATTTATGGTTAGAATGTCCAAGTATTTAAAAGTGGTTTCTGTGAAAGACGATGGCTCATTTTTACGAGTACGTTCTTGGACAGTTTGTTCTTCTACTTCTGAAACACTTCCTCGATACTTTTGGACTCGGTGGTTTCGGGAGGCTTCAAATTCTCTTCTTCCACCCTGAACCTCATATATTTAGTGTGACAGCGCAGTCCGCCGACCTGCTGCTGTAATCCTCAAACTGAGGCGTTAGATCTGTCAGTGCTGGAGAAAGTGTGGGAGCTAATCTGTCAGACTGCTGAGCAACAACCAGCCATCCTGTAAACCTACAGAAATCACAGGAGGGAGGACAAATACGTATGTATTTAAAGGCTGCTGTGACTCACATGTTGCAGTCTGGAGCAGTTTCCCCTCCATTTTCTGTTTAATTTAGCCCTCAGAGCTGTGGCAACAGCTTCACAATGATGCTGTCAGCTTGCTCATCACACTGTACCAACAGCCTGTAATTATCTCAATATGTTTTTCTTTTTTTATCTCTGTGATTGTCATTACATTGGCTGTTTGAGTCCACAGGCACGCAGAGCAGAGAGGAATTTGGCTTTCTTTAATAATCAGAAACAACTCTGTGCCTACAAATTAAACCTATTTATATTGTGTTTTTTAGAAAGTCAGTTTGCTCGATTTGCACATTAAAGGTGTGTTTAAAAAAAAAAAATGCAGATGCATCAATAAAAGTTTCTCTGAGGAAGAATTTAGTTAATCAGTATAAATCTGAAATGGCGAACAGCAGCTGGAGTACAAAGACAATTAAAGACATCCTATTATATAGGCTAACTTTTTATAGATGTTATAATTAGAAAGGCTGTAATTGTGAAAACTGCATTTTAATCATTTGTCAGTAAAATCAGGAGTTTTGTAGGTAAACAAAACTATAACATTATGTCTTGAAATCACCTGAAAATGACACAACAGCAGAGATGATCAAACATTTTTTTGCTAGTGATTTAAAAAAAATGTTAACATCGATTACTAATAAAATAAAAATAAATAAACGCATACATAAGCTGTCAGTTTGTGCACAAATAACAAATAATGCAATAATCTAATTAAAAATATCAATAAAATCATGTTAAATCAGACGATCTTGCTGGATTCAGAATTAGCACCAAGCAAACGTGGTTAGCATAACATAAACGGGCAGGTGTACAGTAAATTGCATTATTGAACAATTGCACAAAGGTGAAAATGTGGGGAAAAAGTCATCCATGATGGTGCTATGATCCACTCTTCGAGCAAAACATGGAGTGAAACCAGAAGAGATGGCCTCTATAAATGCATCACCTGCAGCAGTGTTGGGAAGGTTACTTTTAAAATGTATTCCACTACAGAATACTGAATACATGCCCCAAAATGTATTCTGTAACATATTCCGTTACGTTACTCAATGAGAGTAACGTATTCTGAATACTTTGGATTACTTAATATATTATCATGCTGTTTACAACTACGTGAATGTACTATTGCTGTGATTTATTACTGTTACTGAAGGTCCGAAACGTAGTAAAGGGACCTCTGGCTAATACGGTGGGTTCCGTGTCGGGCTGGTAGCTGAAAACTAGCTTTACTTTGTTGTCTGGGTCAACTTTGCTTGTGGGAGACAGAGAGAGGCGTTGAAAGGCTGCTCCAACGGAACTTATTTCCGGAGGAAAACACGAACACAGTGTACTGTTGAGTCTTAATAGCTTACTTACAAATGGGCTCCTCAGGCACTCTTCTTGGCTGCAGTGGTTATTATTATATTTACATGCTTCCAGCTCCCGTTTTTGCTCCGTGACAGCTCAGACTTTTCCTTTCTCTCCCTCCCTCGCTCACAGACACATAACGGGTATGGCAGTCCATTCTCCCTGCAGCACGGACTACACTGCCCATCAGGCTACATTCTTTAGAGCTATGCCTGTAGCATTCTGCCTTTTAGCTTAGCACAACAACAACAACAAAAAGGCGCTCTCTCACCCAGGAAACACGCAGAGAGAGAGCGCGTCACCCTGTAACCATGGCAACCGTAACGCTGCCGCCTGGAACAACAGAACGTAGCTGTCAAACAAACCCAAACAGTCCTGACCCGCGACAATATGAAACAGGGAAGTACCGCCGTGTATTCCATTTATTTCACCAAAGTAACTGTATTCTGAATACCACCTTTTTAAACGGTAACTGTAACGGAATACAGTTACTCATATTTTGTATTCTGAATACGTAACGGCGGTACATGTATTCCGTTACTCCCCAACACTGCCTGCAGAAACTCAGGCAGACGTGCAGATTTTCATGTGCAGACATTCGGCTTTATTGGAAACTCTCTGAGCTCAGCCTCGGTGTCAAACCACCGGGGGATTAGAGCGCCTCATTTGTCGCGGTTCCTTCAGCAAACCAGCACTTATTTTGTCCATTCTCACAAGCACTTCACATTAAGATGTCAGTGAGATATTTTTTTCCACAGAATAGCTGAAAAAACAAAAAAAACCTTTTGCGTTTTGGAACAAAATAACCCTCAACATGACAACACTGACGGCACTGAGCTGAAGGAAAGTCTCGGCCCTGATATTAAAGTCTCGTCTGCCTTTTTTCTGAGATCTGTGTCAGACTGGAACTACATCCCTGCACATTTACTGGCCTTAAACTCTTATCCAGTTTGACAGAGTTGGAAATGTTCTGTCCTTCATCAGTCACGCACATTCGCCATGTTTAAGGTTATTAATTTGTTTGTTTGTGTCCATCGATCCAGATCGACTTCCTCCCCCTATAACTACACAGGACACTTAGTTGGTTTGCTTCTCTGCTGTTTATTAGAACAACTAGAGGATGTTTTCACTACTTCATGGTGAAACATAAGGGCTTAACATGACTGTGTTAAGCTAACACTGTTACAGCAACAGTGCTAACCACTGTTCCCCAAGCTAGTATGACTGGGACAGCACGGTGGAGCAGTGGTTAGCACTGCTTGCTCTGTGGTCAGCACCCCACAGAAAGACGGTCCTGGGCTCTTTCCGTGTGGAGTTTACAGGTTGTCACCGTGTTAGCGTGGGTTCTCTCCGAGTACGCCGGCTTCCTCCCACACTCCAAAGACATGTCGTTAGTCAAGTTAGGTTAATTGGTGATTCTAATTTACCCATAGGTTTGAATGTGAGTGTGAATGGTCTCTCTGTGTTAGCCCTGCAACAGAATAACTACCTGTCCAGAGTGTACCCTGCCTCTTGCCCTATTGTAGCTGGGATAGGCTCTGATAAGAATAAGCGGGTGAATGCATGGATGAAAAACAAAGGAATTTTCTACAAATGCAATTATATGTACCAACACCGAAATGTTCATTAAGTTAGGCTAACCTTAAAAAAAAGTAAACAATATATCAGTACAACTGTACTTCCAGTTAGTATCTGTGGAAAAGCTAAAATCTAGGATTGGATAAGTGGAAGAGAATGAATGGATGGATTAACATGACTGCTGGCTGTATCCAGCGAGCAGTGGTTTTGAGAGCTACCTTTATAAGAGACACACTTAAGGTGTGGAGCTTGTTTCACATGTTCATAAAGTTTACAGTCACTGCAGTGACTTAAACAGCTCAATGTGCAGCATGTGGCTGTTATCTGAACGCAGCTGCATGAACCTGACAGACAACAAAGTTTAATTTGATATTTTAATCTAAGGATGTTGGAGACAGCGACGCTCTGGCTTCCATCCTGATGATCTCAGTGTTATCATCTGCTGGGTATTAATAACTTGTTAAATGGCATGAGTCACTGTGCATTAGTCACCACCAGCACTGTGTGTGTGTGTGTGTGTGTGTGTGTGTGTGTGTGTGTGTGTGTGTGTGTGTGTGTGTGTGTGTGTGTGTGTGTGTGTGTGTGTGTGTGTGTGTGTGTGTGTGTGTGTGTGTGAGCATTTTAGTTCATGTTATTTGTTCAGTTAAATGTTTGCATGCTCTCTTTCTTTTGTTCGTCTGTTCTGTGACAGAGGGGAGGTCAGATGAATTTGTGTAAATATTTGTCACTGCATTATTTTGCAGACAGGTTTGTGGGAACTTTTGTGTGTCTTTGTGTATGCGTGTTTTACCGTAGACTTGCAGTGCCGTGTAGGCCTCCCAGCTTGGCTGCATATCTTTTCCAATGTAAATCAGTGACTCTCATTCAGAAGTCATAGTGGGAACTGTTATGATGATGAGTTATTACAGAAGTCATTTAGTGTTTTATTACCTGTCTGTAATCTCTCACTTCAAGTATAAACTGCAGTCTTTTGGTATTCTCGAGTGGCACAGCGGCAGGCCAACAGCTGTCAGAAAATCCACTTTCAGATCCCAGACTTTAAAACGAGAACGAGTTGAGGTGCCTTTAATGTCGGTTCCAACATCACTGCACTCAACAAGTGTTTGGTGGTCTAACGAGTAAACGCAAACACATTTATGCTGCTCTTCTACCTGATTCTACACATGTTGAACATTTTCTTCATGGCAACTTGCACTATTGCGTTTTAAGCAGCCTTTATTAAATAAATAAATAGATACATCTATCTAAGGGCTTAGCACAAAGTCAGTTCTACGATTGGAGAAAAGATCCTCAAATCCTTAAATGTTCTAAACCCCCCAAAATTCTGAATGAGATCTGGTGTTGTTTAATCAAAGTCTGTTGGCTCACAGAAACAGACAGCAGGGATGTGATACTTGCGCGGTGTACTACGAAGCAACATTAATAGTGAGGTGTGTCAACCTTTGTTTGACTGTGACACTGAGCAGCCTTTAAAGTTTCACAGCTCTCATGCAGCTGTCACGCCAGAATTAAACAGCAGCTCTGAGAGTGGAAGAACAAACACAAACTCTCGAGCTTAAAGACGTACTACAACATATACAATATACTTGAGATGTAGTTCTTTGTGGATCTCTTTCACCTCCCCTCTGATGGTTTCTTTGACTGGAGTAGGCGGGGCTCATCAGTCCATTTAGACCAAAAGAAGAAATAGTGCATCACATGAAAGGCAGGCCCATCTTTTGTGAGCACACTCAGAGCCTGGTGCAGGAAGCCTGGGTTAGTGAGAAGCTCTGTTGTGATGCTCAGCTGTGCCTGGCCGTGTCGAGCTTCATAGTACACACAAGATTGCAAACGCAGTACTCTGTTTGCCTCACGGACACTAACATGACCACACTAGACTCTTTAACTACTGACGCAAGTACTCTTAAATTGGACTTGAATCTAAAATTGTCAAAATTGTGAATGAAGTCTGGTGCTGTTTCAGGAGACGTTTGACACTCCGAGTTGAGACAAAGTCCAGCGGGAAGACTTTTGCTGCTTAAATGATGAGTTTAAGTTTCCAGTGCGTGACCAGTGAGGTTAATTGTTACCCACATCTAGACCATCCTGTTCCACCAGCTCTCTGCTTATTATTCACTCAGACGTCGTCTCTGTACTCTGATGTGACCAAAGCAGTGAGTTACTCGTCAGGAAATCATTAGATGAAGAAAAAAAGGAGGAGGAGGAGAGATTTTTCATGGTGGATCAGAGTCTCTGTCAGTTACTCATTCACACTTTGTCTGAGCCGAGCTCTCCCTCTCTCTGCTTCGGTATTGAGGTCAAGCCGACTCTACTGGAATCTGGAGCAAATGCTAGAGCTGGATGTATGGACAGATCATAAGTAGGTCAGCCGAGAAGGGCAGACTAAGAAGGAGCGTGCAGCCACTAGAAGGGTTTTCTGAATGAGTGCGCTTCACTCACACAGTGGATCTCCCAGCTTTTGATAGCACCTGGGGCCATTGGTGCGGATTTAAAGTAAGGCTTTTTATAGCCATTATTAAATAACCATTACACAGGCTGACTCAGGTTCATGTTCCCCAGAGGATGAGCATCATACTGACCTTTCTCCAGTGCCATGATGGGGTTCACACTTGTGATTTTTAGTCAAATAAATTTGTATATAAAACATTTAGACACTAAATGTAAATCGGGGGATGCTTTCATCACTCAGATCACCTCCTGCACAACTTTTTAATCTTCTTGTTTATTTTTTATTTTTTGTTCCTGGATTTATTTTTGGCTCGTTTTGTGTTCTTTTAAATTTACATTTTCAGTTTCTGTTTCATTTTGTGAGTGATTTGTTTCTCTGTTTGCATTTTATATTTATGACTCTTTTATTGTTGTTATTAATATTTTGTTTTACTTTTTGGGGGATCTATTTGATTACTTTGCTGCTGTTTTTGTTTATTTTCAGTTATATTGTCACTTTGTTGCTATTTTATGTCGCTTTTGTTTATTTGTTTTTTAAAATATATCTGTGGATAATTTGTGTCTCTTTGTGGCTGTTTTGTCTTTTTCTGACGTGTCTTTTTTGTTTCTTAGCAGCTGTTTTCCATGTCTTTGTCTCTGTACATTTAGTTTTTCTTTTTGTAGCTGTTTGAGGATTGTTGTTGCCATTTTTCTGCATGTTTTTGTATCACAGTCACCTATTGGTACCTGTCATGGTGACCTATGTTTGTGTTTATTTGTGACATTTTACTTTTTAGGGGTGATTTTGTGTCTCTTTGTGGTTGTTTTGATCAGCTGTGGGTCCTTTTTCTTTATGTACATTTTTTTTGTTTTAATTGTTTTACATTTTTGTAAATCGACTTGTGGCTGTTTTTATCCATTTGTCTGAATCTTCTTCTTCTTCTTTTTGTGCATTGCTGTTTTGTGTCTGTCTTTGAGGTATTATACTATTTGTTGGGCTATGCTAACACTTTGTGGTCTTTAAGTCACTTTGTTTCTGTGATTTTTATTTTTTTGTGAATATTTTCTGCTACCTTTTGGGTAGTTTGTGCTCATTTATTGCTTTTTGTGTCTATTTGTTAATGTTTTCTGTATCATTGTAAAACATTTTGGTTTTTTTGGTCATTTTACATATGTTTGTAGCTTTTTTTGTGGTCTGTTGTAGTTCTTTGTATGTTGCTATATTTCCTGTTGGTAGTTTCCTGTTTTTGTTACTGCAGTTGGTCTTTATGGCTGTTTAATGCCACGTTAAAGTCATGTTTTTGTTTCGTTGTCGTCCATTTACATTTACATTTTGCGTTTTTTCCGCGCTTTCTTTATCTCTGGAGCTGTTCTGCTCTTATTTTTGTTGATTTGTGTGAGTGTGGCCATTCTTGTTTGCACTTTTGGGGCTCCTCCTCTACCGCACAACCCCATTGTCCAATTAGAAACCTTCATGAGAACCAGGTCAACACTTTGGCATTTTTGCATTTTGATTTACGTGATTGGACATCATCATCACTCACTTCTTTAAACTGTTTAAAGAGAGAAAGTTATCAAAATGTTTTGTTTGTGGTCCTTTGAAGATGGAGAGATGCGAGAGGGAAAAAAAACAGATCTCATTGTGTTCAGGAGAAAAGGATAATGTATGTGTAGTTTTAACACACGTGTACATCGTGACCTAAATTTGTTCTCTGCCAAGTATACAAACTGTCATTGTTTGTGTTACCATGACAATCAGCAATACTATGACTAGTTGCCACAGCTGTGCATGCCGACCCCAACCCTCATGCTTCTGCAACTGAAAAACACTAACGACACCAAATCAGTAAAGCAAAGCCAGCACATCACTTTTTTACTGGAAAGTTTGCTGCTCACAGAAATGTTAGTTTCTTAATAATTTTTGTTCGTTTGTGGGTTTCATTTATTTATTAGATTTTATTACATTTATAAAATGTTATTAGATTTAATTTATTAAAATTAATAAATACATTTGTTAAATTTTTAATAAAAAATAATGGGAATATAAATGTTTTAAAAATACAAGATATGTTCTAATCAAACAAATGAAACAAACAAACAACTAACTTAATATCCCAAGAGATTAAAGAAAATATTTTTCTCATTTTTGACTAATTGTAAACATTTGCACACAATCAACATAAATGACTGAAGAAATTGGGCTGAAAAACAATGTTGTGAGATTAACTTACGTAACACACTCATCTCTAATTCAACAGCAGGAAGTGTGTATCTCTGTCGACATGTATCCAGAACTTCACACTGGGGAATCTTGTATGTATTAAATAATTCATTCGTGGGCTTCTTGCCGGTGGCTTTCAAAAATGCCAAAGGAGTTGTTATTAGAAAAACTGCAATTAACAATGTTCTTCATCATGGTGAGTAAGAGTTACATTAACCATGAAGCTTTCTACTCAGTCCTGAGAGGAATAAACATCTAAACCAGAATTCACCGTAGTTCATCCAATAACTGTTATTTCACTCAAAACCACAAATGGCAATAGAGGATTAAAAAGAAAAAGTGGGCTTAATCCTTAGTGTCTAAATGAATGCTAAAACTAGGCTTTGCATCAATCCTTCTACAGTAATAGAACAACAAAGGTCCAGTGCCATGATGATAATCAGGTGGACAAAACAGTTAGCGGGATTCCTGCTTTGGAGAGTAGTCCACTCAGTAATTGTGATATTTTACTCAAAATCAAAAATTTCAATCTTATTTTATTGCTAGGAAAGTTAGACAATCATCTAAACAATAGGATTCATCCTCCTTAGAGGAACTAGAAAAACAAAGAGAATTAATAAAATCAGTAGGATTGATATGCTGGAGAATGTGAATGTCTAATCCATATTCAGTGCAATCCATTTAACAGTTGTAGAGATATTCCACTCAAAACCACAAATGTTAATCCAGGGGGGAGATACTGCTGGAGGAAAGATCAGAGAATCAACTCAGTCATTAGGATTCACCCTCTGGGGAACATGAACGTCTAAACCAGACTGTACAGCAATCCATCTACAGCATTAGTTCAACTGAAACAACAATAATCCTGTTCATGGTGGTCCTAGGAAAAAAAGGCAGTGGGAGGAAAAAAAAGTCAAGAAGATTCATCCTCTGAGGAGCGTGCATATCTAAAGCGCATTCAATTAAATTTTATTTATATAGCATCAAACCTTAGTTATGTCACTCAAACCCCAAAAGCCAGCAGGATTCATCCTCTGGGGGACTTGAATGTCTGAACCAGACTCTACGAAAATCCATTTATTAGATAGGTCACAAGACATTCAGTATTCACTTTCCAAGCGTACCTTTGTACAGCAGATGCTTTGACATCCAGGTGAGGCTGGTGATGTTTGACGAGGGAATGAAATGTGTGTTAAGAAGAGAAGGAGGTCGGAGAACTGCTGGAGGTGTTTAATTGTTTGAAAAACAAACACAACAGGTTTCAATGGAGAAAAAAGGCTTGCACAAAAACGGTAGAAACACATACACGACTCAAAAGCAAATGTTTAACTTTATAAATGTTTAATTGCTTTTCATGTAATTACACTCACACACCCACAGTATGAATAATACAGATGGATGTCAGCATGAGACCAACATGCTTACGTGCCAAATTGATTTTTCCAAGTCCTTTTTCTCTCTGCAGCAGCTTTTTACATTTTACATTCCAGTGAACACGATTCCTCCTATGATTCCTATTAGTCCTATCACAGTGACACTATTTGTTGATTATTGTCATACCAAATATAAAAAATGCTCTCAGCTTACTTGAGGTTTTCTGTCTTAATTACCCAATACAAAGAAAAAAGTAATTTTCTTATAGTCGACATGCATCCTAAAATTCCAGATATTTCCTTCAACAGTTGGTGGAGAGTTAAAAAACCTTATATTGGACTTGGAGTTGATTGTGTAACGCGCGTAATGTGGGATCTGTTTATCTGTGTGTATCTTTTTGCTTAGCTCTTTGGCTATGTAAAGAGAAAGATTATAGAAATTCAGCTACAGGCAGACCTTAAAAATATAAAATAACAGGCATAGCTCTATCACATTGGCACTATGTGGAGGTCGAACACTGGTTTATTTGAAAAGTTATCATGAACAGGAAAGAGAACATCAGCTGAGATTATTGTAAAAAGGAAGAAGTGCAAAAAAGTTGTCAAAGATCAAAAAATGGTAGCTTCAGAAACACAGACTCAGAGAACGGTTAGTGTCTTCTTCACCTGGTAGCGAGTGGTTGCTAGAGCTTGCTAGTTGTCACTTGTTTCATTCAGTCGTAAAGCACCAAAAACGTCCCTGTCATTGCTTTAGTCAAAAGCCAATACAAGTTGCTAACTTGTCTGCAAATGCTTGCCAACTTCTACTTTGAAAGCCACTCTGTTTCTGTTTTATTTATTTTTTTGCTGTTTGGTGAATAGTTGGTGATTAATTCCAGACAAGTCATCGTCTTCCAATGCATAAAAAATGCCACTGCAGCAATCCTCTGAGAGTCGAGTCGAAAGCACCTTTCAGCAACCATTAGCCAAACAGCTGGGGAATACATATTTTTGCCAGAGGGTTATTGGCCGGTCTCTTTACTTTGTTCTTTTGCAATAACTTGATTAGTTATTGAAGTTTTTCCCATAGAATAAATATAGTCATTTGATATCCCCACCTGGCTTTGGACTCTCCATTTTGAAGTCTCAGCAGTTGTTAGCACGTCGGCTGCTACCTTGAGATTTAGTTGGAGCCAGAAGTGGACATGGCTATTGGTACTGTAAGGTTGAAAAATGTAATGTCTGTCTGTGTGGCTTGACTCCCTTTTGGAACCAGCCTCAAATGGCCGTTAGTGGATGGGCAATGAACTGCATTTCTCTAACAAACGTGGAACTGTAACTGCTGCGTCTGTAAAATATGTTTTCTACTGTAAACTCAAAATTTGTTTCTGTTTCTCCCTATGGGTCAAAAAGATTTTGTATATTTAGATAGATTTAATAACAAGCTTAGCTAATTCTCTCACTTAAAGCTAACATTAATTTTCTCCTTTCTTTTGCTTACCAGCATCTTTAGATCTTGTAACCTGACCTTGGTGTCATCCGATGTTGCAAATGCAATGACCGATCTTCATCCTCGTAACTACACCCTTCACAATGGTCAGTTAATCGGCCCACTGATCTTACAGTCTGCCTCCAAACCCACCATCTCCCCTGTCCTCGACTGCCCCATCAGCAGCAGGGATGCATGTGATGGGCAGCGTCTCCCAGGCCAATGGGAGCCAAGATTTCTCTGTCCAACAAGAGGATGTAGCTGTTACCGTGACAATGTCTCTCCCTTCTCCTCCTCGTCCTCCATCGAGGTATGCTGACATAGAAGATAACCAGATGAAATCACCTGACATTCCTCCACCACCTCCCCCACCTCCTCCTCCCCTACTGCCTCTGCCAGCAGAGCTTGGACACTCTGCTGGTGGGCTGAAGAAGAAAAGGAGGGTGAGGAGTTTTTTCTGGAAAACTATTCCAGAGGAGCAGGTAGAGTTTCCTGCTTTACATCTGTCTTAGCACATTGTTTTACCATATATATTTTTAATATATATTACATTGTTTTGCTTGGCAAACGTAAATGATGACTCAAGCATGACTAAGCACCTCTCTGAAAACGCTTGAGTCCAAAGAGAAATCGAGCACTTTCATAAAACGGCTATTACATTACTAAAATCTGTGTCTCAGGTAAAGGGACGGCTCAACCTATGGACTCAAGGCCAAGTGAAGCAGAAATACGAGATTGACGCTCAGACTGTCGAAGAGCTGTTTGGCCAACATGACGGTCAATCAAAAACCCTGGCAACGCCTGCCAGGGGAGGGAAAACCAGCAGCTCATTTAGAGAGACCAAACAGGAGGTGTGTTTTTGATGCAGGGTTGCGTGTGCTGCTGTTTGTTGAAGGCATGGGAGATGGAGTGAAGTGTGTGTGACAGTTTCCACCAGGGCTTTGACCGCAGATTCATTCTCTCTCTCTCTCTCTCTCTCTCTCTCTCTCTCTCTCTCTCTCTCTCTCTCTCTCTCTCTCTCTCTCTCTCTCTCTCTCTCTCTCTCTCTCTCTCTCTCTCTCTCTCTCTCTCTCTCTCTCTCTCTCTCTCTCTCTCAGGTTTCCATTCTAGATGCTAAGCGAGGGATGAACATTGCAATTTTTCTCAAACAGTTCAAGAGGTAAATAATCTCACTTTGAGAGCATGATCACACACACACAACACACACAGTTCTTTAACCCAACACGAAAACACAGAGACAAAGACAAAATATGTTTTTATGTATTTGGTTGTTCATTGCTGCCTCTGTTTGAATTCCATGATAAGAAGCATCAGAGCATCGAACTGATAATTTCTGACTGAAAGTTATGTCAAGTGGATTAAATTATGATAGGCAAGCCTTTACTTTAAAGGTCACGGATTTGATTCCCAGAGAAAAGAAGAAAAGGTAAGTCATGAACAGGAATGCTAAATCCCGACAGTGTCGTCATGTCGGTGTCTGTTGAGAATAATGTGGGTATGACACAGCATGACTATGACAAAACGACTGTCAGACAGAGATGGGAATTTTATTAGCTGATGGAGTGTCACAAAGCGATGCTGTATTGTAGTGTGTTTCCTCACCCTCATCCTGAAGTGTTGAATAAACAAATGTGATGATGTGGGCAGGTTATACTTGACTGAATACTGACACACTACAGACATGTGACCATGTGTCAGATTAGAGGAAAAGACTGACGTGTACGGAGAGATTATACAACAAGGGACGCAAGAGATGAAGCGAGCAAAATGACAACAATCAAATTCAAGTTGACCAAAAAAAGAGATGTAAAATAATAACTTAATGGAATGTGAAGGTTCTCAGTCATCTGGGTCATCGTAGTCTAAGGAGCTTGAAAAGAAAAAGTGTCTGGACTTAAGCTTAGTTGAAGACGTTTTTTACCTCTCATCTGAGAAGCTTCTATCGTCTGTCCATCTGTATCTAAAGGACAAAGGTCACTCTTTTGAGGATATCAATGTTCAGATTTTGGACAGAGAAGACTGTTTGAAAGAGGAGTAAAAGAATTCATTTATGTCCACTGTGAGCGACCATCTTTGAACAGAGGCAAACTGTCTGCCATCAAACTGTCTGCCATCTATAATCCAGTTTTGAGATCCCTTCCCAGACGCCTTAACGCCCACTCACACCCTGGGCCATCTGACCTCAGGAAATCACATGATAGGGTGGGGCTAGGTTTCACAATGAGCTCACCCGAAACTCTGGCTGATTGTGACCCACACCCGCTTTCACACCTTGGCTCGTGTGATTAGGTAGAGGATCATTAGGTGGTCCATTGTCCCTCTTGGGGGGACACTCCCATAGGGCTTAATATCCGGGACCCTCCACCAATTGCTCTTAGAACTGAAGAAGCTTGTCAGATGAGAGGTGAAACGTCTTCAAGGAAACTTAAAGAAGTCCAGATGCTTTTCTTTCCAAACTCCTTAGAATAACTTAATGGATATAAACTGATCTTAAATTGACAAATGACAAACTGTCTAAACAAAGATTTAAATTCATAATGAAGAGATATAGAAGTGACAGAAAATGACTACAATGTCATTGATTATTGCAACAAAAAGATTTAAACTGGCAGCAAAGAGTTCCGAAATGGCGATAATTGGACAGAAATGGCTAAGAGATGCAAAATAGCAATAAGAAGAATTAAACCACTTGAGGAGATGGCTGCAAAAAGAAAAATGAGAATGGTGTAACCTTGTGACAAAGGGGCATAAAATGGCTGTGAGATACAATATCGTCACAAGGAGGTCAAATGGCTGAAAGTGAACTTAACTTGCATGAAGAGGTGCAAAGTGGCAATAAAGGGGTGTAAAATGGTTAAAAAGATGCAAAATAGGTACAAGGCAACTTATGTTAGCCATGAAAAGATACAAAATGAAGACTGAGAAACTAAAATTGATCACGAAGAGAAAAAACAGTGACGAAGGGAAACGAAATGAGAATACGAGGAAATGCAAAATTGTTACAAGCATACGTAATTTGATGACAAAAAGATGAAAATCTCTACAAGAGCGATTAAATAGACAATAAAGAGATACAAAATGGTGATGAAGAGGCATAAAGTGGCTACAAAGGGACATAAATTGAACAAAAAAAGCATACAAAATGGGACAAAACAACAAGAAAGTGATATCCTACATTCAAATCAAAGCACAGCGCTGCTCCAAGGAGACACAAAACAGCTCGGCTACACCGAGGTTGTGGTTTGTGTGTCCTTGAGCCTGATGTCTTAATCCTCTGTCGGAGGGTTGGTGGTCTTGTGCATCTCTTTCCTCAGGGAGCTGCTGTCTTGTAACCCATTCATGGTAAGGTCACCGCAATGCTGCTTGACAGAATTACTGCATTTATATTGTTGATAGATACGTATTCATGAAGCTTTAATGTAATTCAAAAAATGAAAAAGCTTCCTTTATCTAAACCTTCCTTCACCTTTTTTACATTTATACCTCACTGAGGATTTTACATCTTCACCACAGCTTAATATAGAGATAGGAAGTCATGTAAAAAGTGTCCACAAGGTGAGTAAGTTGGCTAAGCTTAGAGAATGTATTGAATGAATGTGCTGAATCATTCAGGTCACCATGTTAAGACTTAGTGCTTACCAAACACGCTGAGGGACATACAGGCATGTGGGAGACGGCGAGCAGGAATGTACAGCAACTATACCTGAAATCAATTAGAGAAGAATCTGGGTTGTATTGCATCATTTTATGTTCACGGTGTACAATATCCACAAAAACTCTGTCATTCAGTTTCAAATGAAGCTGAAGGTTTTGCAGCTGCTTTAACACTGAGCTAAAAGTACCCAAAAAGTTAGTTCTGTTCATCCGGATGTAACGTTTCCAGGTGGAGAAAAGTTTCGTCACTCATCAGGATTTCCTTACCTGGATGATTAACCATGCATCAAGACTTGGGTATAAGTACTTTTAACTTTTCCAACAACAAAGTAACAGTTTGGAGAAGTGGGAAGTAAAAGACACAGCCATCTGCTCCAGGAAATATTCTTTGGGATGACTGTGCAAAATGTTCGAGCTGCCCTGCACTTCTTTATACTTTTCTAAGGAAATGGGTTTTTTTTTAAAAAGTGCAGCGATTTATTAAAACGTGAGAAAGCATACATGGAAAACCAGTATATAAGACAAATCAGAGTTTGTACAGTTCAGATGAGCTTGAAAATCTATATTTAGCAGGATCACCTTTGTTCTTCAGCACAGCCTGAACTTTCTTAAACAGCATGTTTGTACTTTCTTTAAACAGTCTTCAGGAAGCCTGGAGAACTATTCCTGAAGGACATTCAAAGCTCTTCTTTGGATGTGTTTTTGTGTGGTTTTTTGCTTTGTTTGTTCTGTTCTCACACTGCTTCAGTAATGTTGAGATTTGGGCTCAGGGGAGGCCAGTCCATGACTGATACAATTTTATTGTGCAGGTCTAGGTATTGTCAAGGTGTTCTTTTACTGTAATTGACAATGTTTGGGATTATTCTGATGTTGAAAAATGAAGTCTTTGCCAATCAAATGCTTTCCAGACTGTATTGTGCAGTGTGTCAAAATCTGACTTTTCTTTGTTCATAGTTCTTCCATTTTAACAAGATCTCCAACACCATTTACTAAAATGCAGCCTTAAAACATGAAAGTCTCCACCAGGTTGTACAGACAACTGTAAAGACTCACTGTTAACCACCTGTATCTATTTCTTACGCTGTCCTTCCATGCTCTGCACATCTCTGATAAATCACTGCCGTAAATTTAAAGCCAACTTTTTTCAGACAGGTAAGAGAGCAGCGCAGACAATCATTAGCGTCACAGCGGATTCCATTGAATCATCACTTAATGTGTGACAAACAGCTCTCCGACCAACAACCCCCCCCCCCCCCCCCCACACACACACACACACCCACACACCCACACAGAAGGCCAACAAACCACAAATCCACTCTCAGATATCCTCAGCTGAGATTTTGACACATGTAAACAGCACTGACAGACTGTATTCAGACAACACTGTTACAAAAACACTAATTTTCTTTGTCATAAAATTAAGGAAACGAAAAAGTTCAAATGTGGGATTTTTGCTTTTCTCGTTTTTGGGCGTGTTGCTTAGAAAATCCCATTTTAAAAGTATGCAGTCCAGAGTATGTTACTAAAACTGTTGTTAATGCATCTGCAAACTCTGTGACATCATGTTGCATTTATAACCGAGTGTAACTTAAAAATATGCACAAGGAAGTTCTACTTGGTGGAATGGTCTGATAGAACATGCCTGTCCAGTTTATTCAGTTCACTCAGTCGAGAAACAGTTTTCATGAAAACTCTGACATCAGAATTTCAGTCTTTTTGTACTTGGCCTAACTGTGAGAGTGTGTTCTGTACTCATTGAAGCAAATTGAAGATTTTAGCAGAAAATACAAAAACTGAATATCAAATAGGAAAATCTTAAATTTATGGAATTCCTCATGACCTTGAAAGCAGCTTACTGCAGGTTTGTTTCAACTTTGCACAATAACTCTGTGCAAGAAAGTTTCTATCTCCTAACAACAGTACAATAAGTTACAAAATTTCCATTACAGTATTTATTTATGGAGTTTCTCACATAAATGTCGTGTCAGGCTAATTCCTGAATGACTATATAACATTGTTTCAATGTTGAAAATGAAATTATCATTTAAAAGCAAAAGGTTGGAGTTCACAAAGTGATGAAACTGTGTCTTAAATGATTTATTTTCTTGTTTTAATTTTAACCTGACAGAGTGAACTGAGCGTACCTTGTACGTGTGCAGATGGTAATTAAATCTCTGTGGGGGAAAAAAACCCCAGATCAGCTTAGTGTAATGTTATTTTGATGCCATTTTATTTCTTAATTTTAGCACAACGAGTGTTTTGTTTGTTTGTTTGTTTTTTATATCGCTGCTCACACTAAATTTAAACATCTTCTTCCTCCAGGTCCAATGAGACTATAGTAGATGAAATCTGCCATGGCAACAGTGAGGCTTTTGGGGTGGAGCGTCTGAGGGAACTGCTGAAACTGCTGCCAGAGTCTGAAGAGGTGACACACACACACACACACACACACACACACATTTTCATATTTTATTGAGGACATCCAATTGACATAATGCTTTCCCTAGCTGTTTACCCCAACTATCAAAAATGAATGCTTAATCCTAACCCTCAGCCTAAACCTTATCATAGCCTAACTGTAACCCTGACACTAAAGCCACATTTTAAGCCTCAAAAATGCTTTCAAACTTATGGGAATGCACATTTTCACCCAATAAGTGACTGCTGCACCACAAGTATAGTGGCATCTGATTCATCTTTTTGCTCTCATGAAGGTGAAGAAACTGAAGGCACACCGCGGCGAAGTCTCTCAGCTCTCATTGGCCGATTCCTTCATGTACCGGCTGATTCAGGTGCCCAGGTGAGCGCTGAACTTTTACTTAGTTATTCAGTTTTTATGCTGCGTCCAACTTTTACTGCATGTTTCAAAAATTAGAATTAAACCTTTATGATCTTTTTTTTTTTACATTTCCGATATTCATGCAAGATTGTCCATGTAAACAGTTTTACACTGAAAATACTTCCACTGTCTGTACAGTTTCACCATTTCATTCACTGAAATACTGCACCAAAAAAGTACATTTTTGTAGTACTTGTATACTTACAACATTAAACATAAATACTTTTACTGGCTGTATAGTGGTTACTTTGAATTTTTACATTGAAAACATGATGTACTGGTGTGAAACAGTGTTGGGCAAAAAGTGGTTTGTGTACCAGCTCTAGCTCTAAGTGAGGAAAAAATGTTTTTGTATCATTAAACAGGACCTTGTGACAGTTAACCGTGCTCACTCATAGTGACTCAGGAATCATAACCGTTAATGTGTCAATTTGTGCTCAACAAAACAAACAAATGTTAGTAAGTAGCTGCTGCTGGAGCTCTGGTAATGTGACATCTGCCTTCAGATCATTTCAAAAACATCAAGCTGAATCAATTACATGCCTGCAGCTCCCCCACACACCAATAACAACATCTCCTTAATGAGATACGCTAAAAATAGTCCCACAGTTCAAACTAATTGCCAGCTGCTGGTATATGGTTACTACTAGAGCATGTAAAGTAGTAGCATTAGCTGTATTTTGTGATGTGTACCAGCTTGGACGCAAAGTAAAAATGTATTAATTTATTTTCACCTCTCTCTCTCTGTCTGCAGTTACACAGTCCGCATTGAATCCATGCTCTTAAAGGAGGATTTTCCAGCAGCGTGCGAGGCCATGAAACGGGACATTAAGATCCTCCGCGCCGCCATCAAAGGTAGCACACTCGCAGCATCATTGGCACACGGATGAGCTGCTCTCTGCGTGCAGCCGCTGTTGGGAGCTCACACAGGCCACAGCTCTGTTTTCTCTTCTCTTACTTATTGTCTCAGTGTCAACGCATATCAGAGAAGGACCAGAACCAACACTGAATGTGTTACAATGTTTTATTCCTTACCACAAGCAAATGTGCTGCAGGAAGCAGGTAGAGTTTGTGTGGCCAGACTGCTTCTATCTCTGTTGTATGAACTGAAATTACTGAGAGAATTGCATGAACACCAACGATGGTGGTGGAGGTGTAAAAAGTTTTTAGAGCAAACTCATCAACCTTTTAAAATCAATTTTACATTTTTAAAAAAAGTAACATTTGACTCCTGACACTGGGATCAGGGCACTGAGGTAAAGTGGAGTTTGGTCAAATATACAATAAATAATACGTGTTAAAAGTTGCATAAAGCATGTTTATAGTTACACTCTGAGATGCAGCTCATTACTGCTGATGAACCCTATCTCTGTGTAACATTTGTTCTTTTTAAAAGCAAGTGTTCTCTCGTGTCTCGGCAATGAGCAAACAACAAAGAAATCACACCAACTCACATCCATCAAAAACATTAAAAACCTCCAGAAAAGTTATTTTGCTTGACTCCAAACATAAGGTTCGGTTTGGGGTCGTCATCAGTGATGACATCGATCTCAGAGGATTCATTTAGCTTCAGAATCACAGCGCAGAGGTATAACCAAGAAGCTTCTAGAAACACTTTCACAGATTTAGCAGATTCTTTAATGCATGAGTTGTGTTACAATGTCTCTGAATCAGTGAGCCGTTTGATTCAGAAGTTGTAAAAACTAACAGAATAAATAGAAGAGATCTGTGTATGAAACTCTGGAATATTTTTTAACCAAAAATAAAACAACAATAATAATAATAAAAAGATGAAAAGAAATAAAACACAATAAATCTGGACTGAATGCCACTTTGTCTGTCGTTGGTGCAGAGATACCTGCAGTAAAGCCTTCTCCTCCTCGTTTACACCCTCCACACAATACAGACTAACACCTTCAGTATTTTTAGCAGTGTGTGTGTGAACTTGATAACTGCCTGAACTGTTAACTACCCTTCCACATGCTAACACTGCATGTGATAATACAGCAAACCCAGCGGGATTTTAGCATCATAAGCTTGTTATGTTATCTGTATCTTTACTGCACAGGTTTTGTGTTTTGCATTCACCTCATTTCCCTGTGTTTTTTTTTTTCTCTTTACTCTCTTTTTACACAGTTATTTCCAGCAGGTGATGCTTTTGCATTAGTTTATCCTTTATGTACTGACACAAATAAAGACATCATCTCTTTTACTTTGTCTCCGTCCTCCAGAATTAATGTGTTGCGAGGAGCTCCATGCTGTTCTCCACCTGGTGCTGCAGGCCGGAAACATCCTTAATGCTGTGAGTAGGAAAAAAAACATTGTACAGCATCAATGAATAATTAGATGAGGGAGAAAAAAGTGGATAGATGGTGGAAGAAGAAAAAGAAATACAAGATGGAAGAACAGGCAACAAAAGGCTTTTTAGTTTACACTCTTTGTTTCCATGACAGTAATTTAATATTAGAATTCTGGTTTATTTCCTTTTTCTGTACATAACCTAAAACTTTGCATGGACACTTTTTTTTTAGAGTGTCTCAAGATGAAAAGGTGAGCTGCAAATTAAAAAAGAGATGCTAAGACGACATTAAAACAAAACAATGTTTTCATAGAACTTCTCTACCTTCTTATAATCAGACGTAATATACTCTTTTTAAAAACGCTCACATATATTAATACGAGTGTCAAGTGGTCACTGGAGGCTGGCTCCAAAATTGAGTCAGTCCCAAAAAAACTCTCATGTTTAAATGTTCAACTTTAGATCAGAATTAATCATGTTTACTGTGTGCTACAAATAGATTTGGGTTCATATGTACAGTTTTAACCATGAGATTAACTGTAACTTTGGCTACGTTCACACTGCAGGTCTTAATGCTCAATTCCGATTTTTTTGATCAAATCTGGATCTAAACAAAATTTTATGCATAAAACAGGTTGGTGCACTAAATTAAGCAGCCTCCAAAGAGGATATTTAAATCAAGTTATTAATTTTGAACGGCATGGAAATAACGATATGACCAACACATTAATTAATAAAATCAGAGCATGCTGTATGTATATGTAGGTGTAATTAAAGGTGAAAGAAAATTAGATCCCAAATAACTGCAAATTCATTCATGAGCGTAAAAAGCTGCATTTATCAATGTAAAAAACCCAAAACAAGCTGTTTCTTGAACTGATTGATGATTTCAACAACAACAACAAATATATGTAAATGTAATGAAAATTTTCTTTGTTCAAACAAAGTCAGTTATTAATTAGACAATAAATGACAAGATATCAAAATAGTATCTGTAAAGTGTGACTGACAGGAAACTGCACAACGACGAGTGCTCTGCAAAAATGTGGAGACCAAAGAAACTGGAAACAAAAACAGACATTTTAACCAACATTGTTTTGTAAGTAAATCAACATTTCACTGTATAACAACGAGAATATATGCCCACATGCTATGCCTTCTAATAATACTGCCTAAGGGAAGTATGTACATGTAAATGGAACAGTGCTGGATGCTACACACACTAGTGTAGAGATGAGTCCCATGTCAGAGGCAACAAAGTGGGCATTAGTGACAATGTGGTCTGAGCAACAATGATGGAGACCAAAGGAAAGTCAAAACTAAATCACATTTTAATCAACTGTCCCTCAGTGACATTTATTTCAGTTTAATGAATTCTGCAGAGACGCCCTCAAAAAATAAAAGTCCAGCATAGAGCGGCTGAGTGAATGTGGTCTGGACTCTGTGGAGGAGAGTCATGGTTTCAGAGACGCTGTAGAAAGACAGAATACCTGCTCTGTGATCCAGGTACACTGCTACTCTGGAGGACCGAGGACCTGAGAGCTCAGTTTGGACTTTGTTGTGCAGAAATATATAACTGTTGTTGTCGCAACGTAATCCCCAAGATTTATTATTTGCTCCAATAGCACATTCAGTTGACTCTCCCTCTCTGCTGATATTCTTGTATGTGACTGCTATAAAAACTGCTTTTCCTCTCCACTCCACCTCCCAGTAACAACGTCCAGTCAGACTCTCTCTACTCAGGACCTGACTCCAAAATGTGAATCTGTCTGGATGATCAGAATAAGACTGTTGTTGTTTCAGAAATCTTGCTTTTCTGTTCCCCTCAGATAATAAAAGATATCTAAATGCTGTGTTTGGATCCAGTGTGATTTGACGTGAATATTTTAAGAATCCAGCTCTGGTCTTTGGCTCTGCTGGTGACAGTAAAACATCCTCTTCAGTGACTGTCAGTGAGATGTTTGTCCATTCCTCTCTCAGAATGTCCTGTAGTTTATCTCTGGTCTCTGACACAGCTGCTGTCACATCCTCAAAGTAGCTCAGAGGACGAATATTGATGCTGGATGAGTGTGTAGACTCACTGAGTGCTGACAGTGAGGGGTAGTTGTGTAGAAACTGGTTGTGATCCTCTGTGTGTGAGAGCTGCTCCAGCTCGCCGTCTTTCCTCTTCAGCTCAGCGATCTCCTGCTCCAGCTTCTCCTGAAGCTCTTTGACTCGACTCACTTCAGTTTCCTGCTGGGATCTGACCTGCTGCTTCACATCAGAGCTTCTTTTCTGGATGAGACGGATCAGCTCAGTGAACATCTTCTCACTGTCCTCCACTGCTTTATCAGCAGAGCCATTGATGGCCTCCACCTCCTGTTGAAGCAGCTTCACATCTTTCTCTCGCTCCTGGATTCTCTCCTGGATGTTTAGTCGTCTCACCTCGAGCTCCTTCTGCTTCTCAGTCCTTTCTGCTGCAGCTGGGACTGTTTCATGGCCTTTATGTTCATCCATTGTGCAGAGATAACAGATACTCTGCTGATCAGTACGACAGAAAATCTTCATCACCTCATCATGACGAGAGCAGATGTTCTCCTGGAGCTTCACAGACGTTTTAACAAGCGTATGCTTTCTAAAAGTTTGAGATTCATAGTGAGGTTGGAGGTGTTTCTCACAGTAAGAGGCCAGACAGACTAAACAGGACTTGATGGCTTTCAGCTTCCTCCCAGTGCAGAAATCACAGGCCACATCTTCAGGTCCAGCATAGCAGTGATCAGCTGGAGCAGCTTGGAGTCCAGTCTTCTTCAGCTGCTCCACTAAAGCTGCTAACATGATGTTTTTAACCAGGACAGGCCTCGGTGTGAAAGTCTTCCTGCACTGAGGACAGCTCCAGATTTTCTTCTTCTCTTCCTCTTTGTCCCATAAAGTGTTAATACAGTTCATGCAGTAGCTGTGTCCACAGGTTGTAGTCACTGGATCCTTCAGTAGATCCAAACAGATGGAACAAGAGAAGGTTTCTTGGTCCAGCTGAACTCCTTTCTGTGCCATTTCTCCTCTCAGTGTCAGTGACTGTGTGAGTTTCTCTAATACTGATGCAATACAGGAAAAGATTTGGGTGTTTTTCAGAAACAGGAAGTGGGAGCGGTTATGAGGCCTTGACTTGTTCCAAGAGGAGGAGTGGTTTCAAGCAGACCGCGTGTGGTCATTTTTCACACAGCAGAGCACATTTAAAAATATTTGTCTGTGTTAAATTGTTCGGAGGTTGATAGTACCTCAACAACTCTGCTTTTGAGGTACTACTTTTATTTCTGACGGTTTAGATTGCTAGTTTGAGCAGAAGTTGTATTTTAGTGTTAGATACTAAGATTGTGTAAATAAGCTGTCATTTAAAATCTCAGGGTCTGAATGCATGAGCTCATTTGACTGTGATGACACAATGATTGCAGAAAAAGTGTATTTATTTTCATTTAATTGATAAATGTTTAACAGAGTGAGCTGATAATTGGGCGATACATGTTAGGTGTACAGTCAAACTGGAGACTTGCTGTCTCTACTCTCTCTTATCAGGTAGACTATGGAGACCAACTGCTTTGTGGGAAATGTAATTTTATTGCTTCAGATTCTGTTGTTCAAGCCTTTGAATGTTCACCACTATGCGTTTAATTTCTGTTCTATGTGCGTTGCAGGGAGGTTATGCAGGAAACGCAGTAGGCTTCAAGCTGTCGTCCCTCCTGTCTCTGGCTGACACCAAAGCTAACAAACCAGGCATGAACCTGCTGCACTTTGTCGCTCTGGTGAGTAACATCATTGTTCGTTTCATTTTTACTCATACGCCAATGTGGCTGAAGACACAAAAACAGTTAAAATGCTCTTTGGTTGTAAGGCACCATTGGTGAATGAGATTCATCTGAATTTGCTCAAGGTTCTGGATGTAGTCGGCTGTGCTGGTTGGCACTCTGCTGAAACATTGGCAGGAGGTCAGGGACACTTCTTCTGGATGGGTAGGCTGGGGATGTGGTACCCCTTTTTTTTAGGAAGGAAGACCACAGGATGTATTTTTATGGGGAATCACACCTTTAGAGTTTCCAGGGAAGAGCTATGCTATGATGTGGTTGTCATCCTGCTGTTGCTTTGGGTGTTTGCCATTGTTACAGGCTATTTGGTACCTGGACAACTGCAACCAGAGCTTGGTTCACATTACAGTCAATAAGTCATACTTATTCCTGGAGAGTGGTGGACTTCACCACTGCTGGTTTTGTACCGACTCTTTCAGATCTGGTGGTCTCAGAAACACGTCTCTCCTTTTTGCAGATGATGCAATCCTTTTTTTGATTAATCTAGTAATGAAATCAGCTCTTGAGACAGTAGGAGTTTGAAGCAGAGTGTGAAGTGGTTACAATGAAAAGTAGCAGATCCACGTCTTGGGCCGTGGTACACCAGAAAACAGTTTGAGTGGTGAAGAGAGACCTGAAGCTGAAGGGGAAGCTGTTGAGTAACTAGTCAGTATAAATTCGAACCCTCAGAATAAAATTGCAGATACAACAGATGGAAATTAATTTATTCTGACGGGTTGTTGGTTCAGCTTCAGAGAGTGTGATGCTCAGAAGTTCAGGAGGGGCTCAGAATAGAGCTCTAGGCAAGTCCTACTGGTAGAAGGTCTTAACATGCTGGTGAGATTATGTCTTTAAGGTGGTTTCATGCAATGTCTACCAGAAGGGGACCCTGGGGCAGAGAATGGGTCTCTTTATGTGGATTGAGAGCACCTCTGTACCACCAAAATGAGCAAGAGGAGGTAGCTGGAGAGAGGGGGTCTCATGATTGGATGGATGAAGCATCTTTGATATTTTTTGCCCCTTTGCATCATTTCACATATCTTTGTGGTTATTGTTTGATGTTGCAGATGGTTTCCATTTCTTCATTAAATTTATGGGGTGATTCTGACCTCTGCCCTGTTGGCTCCTCGTCCATCTGTGTGCTTTTGGTGTTTCACTGTCTGTGTGGATCAGTTAGTTTAGCTCTTTAAACAGAGTGATGTGTGAGAGCTGTATGAATGTTGAGTTTAATGTCTCTAAAACCTAAATGTTAAACCTTTGGGAGCTTAAAAACAAATGAACATTAGATTTTTTTCTCATGTTTTGTTGTTTTGTTTTTCTATAGGAAGCCCAGAAAAAAGATGAGAAGCTCTTGGAGTTTCCTCTCAAGCTGAGTCACATCCAGGCTGCAGCCAGGTCAGACATCACTTCATATTATTCACATATTAAATATTACAGTTGTCCATATACACCACTACATTTCTCCATCAACCTGTTTGGTGGGGATTTATTTATTATACTCCTTCTTTCCATCATCTTATTACATCTCTAAAGAATCTGAGTGAACACCGCCCCCTGCTGATTTCTTTTCAGTCCTTCACTTGATACTTAAATTACACCAGACACAAAATTAATAAAACCAAAGCAGAAATGAGGCTAAATGGATTTGTGTTTTCCTTCCTTTGGTAGGATCTCATTGGAAACATTGGACGCTGAGCTGCATTTGCTGACATCTCGCACACACTCAGTGGAGGAGAGCATCCAGAGAGACACAGAGCTGCTCCAGCAACTGGACAGCTTTCTGCAGGTAACACACATAGCAGTATTTTAGTTTTATATAATCTTTAAATAAGTGTGTACTTTTAAAAAGTAATTTTGTGCCTATTCATGTTTGTGTTTTTATGTTTTTGTCTCAGCATGCCACATCATCTCTCTGCTCACTCCGCGGCAGTCGGCAACAGCTAAAGAGGGAAGGCAGCGAGCTGATCGACTTTTTCTGTGAGGACAGAGACACTTTCAGGCTGGACGACTGTTTCAGCATCTTCCACACCTTCTGCTTTAGGTTCACCAATGCTGTCAAGGTACAACTATGAATGCAAATCCATTACACGAGCTATACAACAATCCACACAAGATCCAGTAGATGTGGTTAAAACTGTTGGTATACTTCAACTGATACGTTAGTCTTTATCCCATATGTAATCACGCTTCTGATTTACAGTGTAACATATTATTTTCTGAATCCAACACCTTCCGTTTTGTGTGATTGGCAACAATGTCACCATTGTTGGCTTTTTGGCTCAAGTGTGTCTCCATTGCCTCCGAGTAGGTTGAATTCCCAAACCCCTCTCTCACGATGAGCTGTTGACAGAGACACAAATACCAGATCATAAATCAGGCATAAGAGGAGAAGTTGTATTTAAGGCCCAAGGGTTCACAGTTTGTTTTAGGTTTTTGTTTTGTTTGCTTTAGTTTGTTGCATTTGTATGCTGACGGTGTCAGTAATGCTGTATTAATCGGAATTACCTTATTTAAAAAAATAAACTGCTCTGTAAAGTTTATGTTTGGCCAAAAACCAACTTAGCAACAGTGATATTAGATAAATGCAGTAAATGTTCTGAATAAGCTTTTAAAACAAAATCAAGAAAAGTGTGTATCAGGATCTGATGCACACAGGAATTTTTTCCAACATGTGTAATATCTGTAGGCTATGCAGGACCAGAAGAGTCACGTGCATCAGGAAAATAACTTCTCTTTCTCTTTTTGAAGGAGAACATGGAGAGGGAGGCGAAGGAGGCAGCGCGTCGTCAGCGAATACAAGAGCTGGAGGAGAAGAAGAGGCACTCCTGGGCTGGAGGAGAAAAGGTAGGATGACATATGCAGACACTGTAAAACAAAGACAATCAAGGATGTCTAATGATGATCGACTCTGTGTTCCTGTTGTAGGTGGATGGAGTCTTTGGGCTGCGCTGCCACAGTGAGCTTGACATGTCCACTGCTTTGTCACGGCATGACGAGGCCGGACTGTTGATGGAGCTCCTGACCCCTAGGTCCCACCCTCGCTCACCAGTGAACAACTCCCACAGTCCTCTGGGACGTGCTGTGAGCTTACGTCGTTCCCGAAAGTCTCCATCCTGCTCACCATCTATTGCTGCTGAGCGGGAACTAAGCACTTTCCTGGAAAAGGCGACTGATCGCAAAAACATTCAGCAAAGAGACAAAGGGAGCAGTTTTCCATCTCTCTCAAGTCCAGGATTCCCAGTGACCACCCAGACAGCACCACAAAACCCCTCATCACCTTCCAAGAGGAGTCCAAAAAACAAAAACCATGCAACTGCCACTTACCTCAGCCAAAATGCTACCCAGACTTGTGCAAAGGCCACTAATCCTGCAAATGAACTTGCAGTCAAACCTACCTCTGACTCAAACCAGCAATCTGAACACAACAACAACAGCAGCAGTGATCAACCTGGCATGGGTTTAACCAGCCATGCAACACTTAAGACAAGCAAAACAAAAGATGTTGAACAGGTTTTAACTCAGCAGACTGACTGCACTGATAAGAGGTTTCAACAGAGCACCACTGCTACAGGAAACATGGTGGTGGTTTTAGAGAAATGCACATTGGTACCAGAGCTAAAAGTGTTTGGCAGTGGCGACACCCTCACAAGCCATAGTGAAAACAGAGCTGTTGGTCTTCATCAAGATGATGTGACAATCACAGATTTGGAAGAAGAGAAAGGGGACAAATCGCAAGTTGGTAAGGTGCAGAATAATGGCCAACTGATTGTAAATCCAAAACAATCTGATGAGCAAGTCGGTGAGCTAAGCTCTTCTTCAACATCAAGAGAGGACGATGAGGGGCAAGAGGATAAGGTAGTTGTATGGTGTGTGACAGGTGTGTGCGAGGCTACAAGTGACACACAAAGCACCTATGCAGAAACTGAAAAAGATCAGCATAAGGGTGATAACCAAGGAGGAAACAAACAAACTTCCTCCACTCTAGCCAATGACATGCCTTCAGAACCTCAACCAGCCAATGAAAAACCAGTGCCTGTACCCATCAGCAGCCAACCGGTGCCTGTCTCCCGCTGTGAGGACACATCACTGCTTGTTTCTTCCTCTGTGTGGCGCCCGAAAGAAAATCCATCAGCTAATGTAGTACCTGCCCTCACAGCAGATGCTTCTGAGAAAGATAAAGAACTGGAGGAACAGGAAGAAGCAGAAGTGTCCACCAACAGGAACAGTGATGGAGTGACCGTCTCAAAACAATCAACAGAAGAGAAAAGCAAAAACAACATGGCTTCTAAAGACTCAACCAGTAAAACTGCAAAAGCAGCTTCTTCAACCAAAGTAAAAGCAGAACCAGCAACTCCATCTAAACTACCCAACAAGAGCCTTCCTACGTCTAAAGTCCAAACTAATGGGAAGAAACCTTCTACCCCGAACACCATCTCTGCATCTGGCAAATCCAAATCTATCCGGACCCTCACAACCTCTGAGAACAAGGACATGAGGCGGGTTGTGCCAATATCCAGGACCAACAGAAGCCCATCCCGAATCAAACATACAGAGAAGTCACAAGCGCAGAATCGAGGCTCCTCCAGCACCGCAGTGCCCACCAGTCTGACTCCCTCAAAACGAAGCAGTGCTTCCCCTCGACGAGTAGCGAGGCCTGCAAATGCTCCTTCATCCCGACAATCTAGGATCCCCAAGACTTTGGATCCAAAGGACTCAAACGATCAGAATGTTTCAGGTACTCAGCCATCTGCCCGAGAACAGAACAAGGACTTTCAAGGAAAGCTGTCCAGTCAAAAGCCCTTAATGAAACCTAAAGCCCAGCAGGAGGAGAAGATCTGTCGCTCCACACTGCGGGCACTCTCTCAGGGTGGAAGAAGTGGAGGAGGAGGCAGCGTCAGTGCTCCTGCCACTCCTTTGCGCAAAGCCACTAGCTCTTCATCATCTGTGCTTCCGGGTTTTGCACGGAGCACAGCCTCTTCTTCTTTCAGACGTACTCACACCAACCTTGCTGTTCCTGCTGCTTCTCACTCCCCCAACATTGGGTCAGACCCCTCCCCCAAATCTTCTCCCAAGTCCTCCTCCTTTGTTACCCCATCCAGCACCTCCTTGCCTATTACGCGATCAAGATCACTAAGAGTCCATGCCTCAGCAGGTTCCTCAGATGTCCAAAAACTCTCACCCTCCTCACAGAGGAAGTCTCAGAGCGTCAAATCATCTCCTCGTGCATCGCGCCACGACTTGCTGGCTCCCCCTAAAGGCCATAGACGGAATGACAGTGACAGCGACAAGTCCACTCATTCTCAGGACTCGGTCTTGCCCACAAGGCCACGTTGGAGATAAGCTCTTGGTTGTTTTGGGGGGTTTTTTCAACAAGGAATTTGGAGAATTTTTTCCTAATCACTCCTCCTTCAGGAAAGTCAGGAGATACACTCCATTATGAAATGCTGATACCTTTTAAAATGTTCAAGTTTAATTTGAGTAACAAAGGAAGATGCAATCCAATGTGCAACAATGAGATTGTCTCGTATGGATTTAAATCTTGTTTGTTACCTTGTTTGTTTGTTATTACAAGGTTTAAGTGCATAGGAGCTGAAAAGTTCACTACGTTTTCTTTGTACTATATTGTCCTTGTAATGTACTTTAAACAACCACAGAGGGAAAAAACAACTTTTTTTCAAGGTATTTTTTTATTCTTTCTAAATCTATTGATTAATTGAGAGTACATTCCAAGATTAATGACAGTAATGACCTCTCCTCACGACCTCAGGAAAGGCGATGTCTTATCAGAAATCACAGACCTTTTTGTTTTGGTCAGAGTGAAGCTCTGAGATCTCTGAATGAGTCAAGGAATGACTACAGCCTGTGACATCGCTAACAAGCTTTCAGTCAAAACCACACTAACACTAGCAGTTCTGAATTCATTGGTGGCCGTAGCCAAGACTTGATCTCTCCTATTAGGCCTACAGACACTTGAGTCAGTCTGTCCGTTAATCCACAGACTAAAGACTATGAGAGTAAGGGGTACACCTTATTGTATGAAAGAAACTATTACAACCAACATGCAAACTGCAAATTTAAACACTGAATTGAAAAGAGAGGCGCTAAAAGAGGCAAACGGAGTGAATAAAATCTAATTTTATTTTATTTATCCCCCTTTGATTTATTCCTGTGGTACTTTTTTTCTTTTTTGAAAGAGAAATAAATATCTGCAGCTATAAAGATGTACATTTTTTGAGTATCCTGAAAATTCTGCAGTTTTAAAGGTCATGTGACTGAATGCCTTTTCGATTCACAAGCACCTTTAACTGCACTAACCGTGCTGAAGAATCTCTTTAATCCAGGCTGGACTAAAATAGAAATAATAATATTACTACAATACTAATTGTGTTTTTATAAAGCCTGGTATAATTAATCTTTGAGAGCAGTGGCGTCTTTTTTTAAAAAACAGTGATCAGTTTAAACAAGGAGATAACTCTGATTAAAAACAGACACTGTCTGACTCCCTTGAAAAATTTAAGTTGTTTTCATATGAGGATATTTTTATGTTTATCTGTCTTTATTTATGTATGTATGTATGTAATGTTTCCCCACTAATTAATAAAGTATTGTTCCTCAGTCACTCTGCGCACTTCATTCAAAGACTGTATTGCACTTTTTCCTGCCTGAAGACAATGTTTTAATTGAAATGGACTGAAATATCTTGCTTCAAGTGGATGAATGTCTGGAATCATTCACTTTAAAACCAAGCACATTTGAAACTATATACACATTTCCTATTCTTAGAGCTGCATTTTGTATCTAATCTTGAGCAGAACGTCTATGTGTCTGCATCTCTCATTAATTCTGGTCTTGTCTCAAATTTAAAATGGAGAAACTAAAACAATCGAGACCATCATCAATCTCAAAATCATCCATTTTTATAGTTTTTAGAGTTCAGGAAACACGCACAAATGTGTTACTGCTGCAGAAAACCTAGAAGCAGTGAGTTATGTAACAGAACGCTGAATCTAAAGTAACTGTAGTGATTTGTGTAGAGGAAAATGTCTCTGTGGTAACATCACTGCCAACATGTTCAGCTTGAATGTGTTATTACACCAAAAATATGTACGTGTACTAAACTGCTGAAGTTTTAAAAAGTTAAAAAAAACCTTTTACAAGTATCTTTGATTTCTTTTATTAAACACTGTAATAAGAATTGTGGTGTTTTCAGGCGTTACTGCTGTTCTCTGAATATTTGTCAAGTCTAAATCATTCTCTGTAAACCCCTAGAGATGGCTGTGTGCAAAAATCCCAGTAGTTTCTGAAATACGCAGACCAGCCTGTCTAGTACCAACAACCAAACCTTTTAAACTTCTTTTCCATATCTACGTCCCTAAATGCATGGACCTACTGCTATGTGATTGGCTAATTAAATATTTGCACTGGTGAGCAGTTGTACAGGTGTACCTAATATAATCTTTCATTATCTTGTTTACAAACCATCCATCTACATCATATGTGTCAAACAAGAGGCCCGTGGGCCACATCTGGCCCAACGTATATTTATATCCAGCCCGCGAGATCATTTTTATATAGATTCAGAGTCCACTGCAGGGGTGCCCATTGTGTCCCAGTCAAACAGTGCTCAGCAGTTATTAGGTAAGATGACATCTTTCTGTAGTTCATTATTCTAACAAGCAAAAAGTATTAAAGTGATGTTTATGTTGTGTATTTCAGACAGTGAGATGCAGAAACTGCAGGATATTTTGGCCACAACAGATGTTAAAGGAAACTTCAACACACTTTTATCCATTTGAAGATGATGATGGCAATCACAGTATAGATTTATTCTGAGACCTTGTTCATTATGTTGAGAGACAATCCTAAAATATCCAAAAGGCCACAGATTTTCTTCTATGCCCTTGTGTCTGTACTTGTTCACAATCTTATACGTTATGTCTTTTACTTTCAGTATGCTTGTGTTTAAGTCTCCCTTGTTGGTTCGTCTTGTCCGTGTTTCCTATGTTGACAAGCTTCTCGTGTTTGTGCGTGTTTTAATTTCACTTCCCCTGTGGTGTCATTATGCTAATTTGTGTCAGCTCATGATGTGTTTCCACTTTCCCTAATCTCCTTTGTGTGTATTTAGTCTGTGTGCCTTCTTTCAGTCTTTTTCGGATCGTCTGTGTTACCTCCTTCCATGTAGTCACAGTTCTCATACAGAAAGTAGAAGAGCTAAAGGGTTAGGGGTAACTCTAACGGTAACCCAGATATTGGCAAATGTGAGCTTGAGTAGAAATACGGTTGCTGATTGGGTTTGTGAGATGGCCACTGATTTAAGAACAGAGTTGAGTGAAAGAAGCAAAGACTTTATTGCATACTCTCTTGCTGTGGATAAAAGTACAGACATGATGGACATTACACAGCTGGCCATCTTCATCTGAAGTGAAATCCAATATGCCCGTTTCAGAGGAAATATTGGATATTAAATCGATGCACAGGACAACGACAGGAAAAGACATTTTTGAAAACTTATAACAAAGTCAGAGCTCTATTTTTTTGTCTGCTTATTTTGTTGGTCAAACGGGACAGGCAACAAAAAAAAAAAAAAACTTATGACAAAGTTATTCTTCATTCTAAGTGTATTTACTCTGAAACAATATTCCTGTCTGTTTTTATTCATATTTATGTTCAAAAAACATTGTTTTAATGTGTTCAATAAATGTTTATCTTGTTTGGCCAGCAACCTAAAGTGTGCTTTGAGTTTTGGCCCCCTGTACAATTAAGTTTGACACCTCTGATCTAGAGCAGCTCCATCCTTCACAGCCTTGTTGATACTGACTCTCCCTGGTGCCCAGAAACAAGAGTCCTTCTCCAGTCCTGTAAACCACTTCCAAATAATTTTGGATACACCTCCACCATCCAGAAAATCAAGAACTGCAAATCATAGTATGCTGGGGGAAAGCAAAAAGAATTCAACTAGCACTGCATTGCCAAAGGCACATATTCAGACTTCAGTGTCAAAAGCACCATTTTACATTTTAATTCATCAACTAATACAACATGCATGTGTTTAGACAGATTTGAAAGAAACAACAAGGCATATTGAATCCAGCGGGAAGCTGAAAAGGGCATTACAGTTTTCAAAGACCTGACACAGTGCTTTGACAACTTGGCAATCCTGTCAAATATTTGTCACTATAAGAATTTTCCCCCTACATTACACAAATCAATATACAGATACTAATAACATATTAATGTAATAGTCTGACTCTGCAATGTATAAGCAGCCATAGTCAGCCAAGTCATAATCAAAGCAACAAACAACTCATGTTTTGATGAATTTGCAAACCGTCCTGGTTACTAATCACATAAGCTGTACATGCAGGAAGCAAAGGCTGATAAAGGAGCCTCACAACATTCAGACAAATCCAAGACATAATGAAATGAACCACAATAACAGTGTGTATGCATAAATCAGGTGTCAGTGAACACTTAATGATCACAGATCTTTAGAACCACAGACAAATAACAATTTTTTCCCCAAATAAATGTAGATTTTAGCTAAATGTATATTACAGAATCAACACCATGGGCATTTCAGATTTCACACAGATGGTTGGTTGTTACACTCTGGAAATGGAATAAAGGTGAGTGTTATTAACCCTCTGTGTGTGTATGGGGTTAAAATGATGCCACCATAAAATGAAACTGAAAATAACAGACACAAAAATGTTGTACTGAAAGGGAAAAAAATGATACTGAAGAAAAGGTGAATTGAAACTGTAAATATGGGAATTAAAATAAAATTTTTATTATTAACCAAGTTTTGAAACTTACATCTTTGGGTTTTTTGCTTACAATTGTTTTTTTTCCAATTTCAGTTTGCTGGCAATGTTGCTGTATGAATGAGTTTTATAGCCTCATTAAGAAAAACTACAGGGTGGGCCATTTATATGGATACACCGTAATAACATGGGAATGGTTGGTGACATTAAAGTCCTGTTTGTGGCACATTGGTATATGTGAGGGGGCAAACTCCTCAAGATGGGTGGTGACCATGGTGGCCATTTAGAAGTCGGCCATCTTGGATAAAACTTTTGTTTTTTCAATAGGAAGAGGGCCATGTGACACATCACACTTATTGGTAATGTCACAAGAAAAACAATGGTGTGCTTGGTTTCAACGTAACTTTATTCTTTCATGAGTTATTTACAAGTTCCTCTTTTTTCACAGCCATTGACATGTCGAAGAGGTTAACACGTGAGGAGCGGATCGAAATTGTGTTGATATCTGGTGAACGCAGTAACCGGGTCATTGCAGCAGATTTCAATGCAAGACACCCTACGAGACCACCCATCTCCCATGCTACAGTTAGCAAACTGCTTGCTAAGTTTCGTGAAACTGGTTCAGTGTTGGATTTGCCAAAATGTGGACGCAAGAAAACTGTCACTAATGAAGAAACATCAGTGGCTGTCCTAACTTCATTCAGCAAGCGCCCACAGCGTAGCACTCGCCGCATGTCACTGGAGAGTGGCATTAGTCGAACATCCCTTCGGCGGATATTAGCTACTCACAAATGGCACCCTTACAAACTCCAGCTACTGCAGCATCTCAACGAGGATGACCCAGATCGGCGCACAGAATTTGCAGAATGGGCAAAACAAAAATTGGAACAGGACCCTCAGTTCACGCAGAAGATTTTGTTCAGTGATGAGGCAAACTTTTATGTGAATGGTGAAGTTAACAAACAAAACCACCGCTATTGGTCTGACACTAACCCACATTGGATGGATCCCTCCAAGACTGTTGGAACAACAAAAGTGATGGTTTGGTGTGGTATATGGGGTACAACGATAGTGGGTCCATTCTTCATCAACGGAAACCTCAAGGCCACTGGATATTTGAAATTGCTACATGATGATGTGTTTCCCTCTTTATGCACTGAAGCTGGCACGTTCCCTGAGTTTTTCCAGCAAGATGGTGCACCACCACATTATGGGTGCCAGGTCCGAGCATTCCTAGATGAACAGTTTCCTGGAAAGTGGATTGGTCGTCGTGGGCCAGTTGAATGGCCCCCAAGGTCTCCCGATCTGACCCCCTTAGACTTTTATCTTTGGGGTCATCTGAAGGCAATTGTCTATGGTGTGAAGATACGAGATGTGCAGCACCTGAAACTACGGATACTGGATGCCTGTGCTGGCATTTCTCCTGCCGTGTTGCTATCAGTGTGTGAAGAGTGGGAGAAGAGGGTTGCATTGACAATCCAACACAATGGGCAGCACATTGAACACATTTTATAAGTGGTCAGAAACTTGTAAATAACTCATGAAAGAATAAAGTTACGTTGAAACCAAGCACACCATTGTTTTTCTTGTGACATTACCAATAAGTTTGATGTGTCACATGGCCCTCTTCCTATTGAAAAAACAAAAGTTTTATCCAAGATGGCCGACTTCTAAATGGCCACCATGGTCACCACCCATCTTGAGGAGTTTGCCCCCTCACATATACTAATGTGCCACAAACAGGACTTTAATATCACCAACCATTCCCATGTTATTACGGTGTATCCATATAAATGGCCCACCCTGTATTATAGATAACATTGAAAATAAAGTTGCAATTTTGAGATTAAAATCATAATTCAATTTAGAAAAAAGTCAAAATGTGGAGATTACGGTTGTTTCAAGACAAACTGTAACAGAGTTAGTGAAATTGTGCTTCAGAATCAATTTTAGTCTCAATGCAGGAAATAATTTCTCTTTTAGCACATAAACACAGTGTGGTGATCAGCATTAGGACCTTAAAAAGATGGTGTGGAAAGCTGCATCTCATCAAATGGAAAAACACACAAAATGAAATCGACGGGTATCGAGGGTTACAGCCTGAGGAAAGAAGTAATAAAGTACAAAAACTTTATAACTGTACTAATGTTGTCACGGTTCACTGAGGCCTCAATGCAGGACTCTTCAATTTGAGGAGAAACTGTGGGGTTTTTTTACACCATGTATATGTACAGACAGTGCAGGGAATTGTGCTATATACAAGTGTGACGGAGTCCAGGCTCCAGGAAATACAAGGTGGGGAGGACAAGGAAAACACTCGCTTCTCTTCACTCACTCACTCACTGCTCGCTATAGCCACTCTCCAATTATTCACAACTAAGGATCTGCTCTGGGAAAACAGGGACGGGTCCAGGGGACCTAAACACAGAGTGTACACATTAGAATGAAGGCACAGAAATAGCAAGGGTCTAATACTAAGAGACCTGAGATGCACTGACAAGAGTCACACAATGATCCAGTGATGAATGGCTGTCATCCCTCTGCTTAAATACTGGCAGAACCAGTGATCCTCTGGTGTTTCCACTTCATGGGTGCATGGGCCGAACCCGCCCCAGCGAGAGAGAGACAGCAATGCAACTGATCAGCTACCTGCTGATCCACCGGGCTGTGAAATAAGTAAAATACAGATGTCTGCAAATTCTACATTTCTGATAACTTTTTAATTTGTACTTCTTACATATTCAAAACAGACTCGTTACTTTAGGTTTAACACCTTTGAGGGGAGTTATTATTTTGTCACTGCGAGCCTCAAATCAAACCGCTTTGAGGTTAAAGAGTAACGCGTAAAATTCAGTCCTGTTGGTGTATTAATCACCAGGAATATCACATAAAAAGAGATAAAAGTGGCAAAACTATGTGTCATAGTCAGGGCTTAAAGTGTTTCCTTTTTCTTTTCTTTTCTTTTTTTTTGGCCCAACACCAGAATGACTGATTATAAAGCTCACATGTAAGTCTTAATGTTTTTATATCACATATTGGGTCTGTACATGTGACATTATGTTTTTTCATATTGTGAAACGTGCTGCTAAACAAACTGAGGCAGACTAACTGTGTTATTTAAAGGTTGCATGTTAGTGCAGGATAAACAGGTTAGTTTGCTGCACTGTGATGGATTTAAAGTAAAGAACAGTGTGTGACTGGTGCACAGTGGCTGTGGTTTCATGCTCAGAGTTTGGTTACATCAAGTGTAGCAGAGATGAATTTGAAGTTAAGCTGATGATGCTTAGATTCATTCACTAAATTTCACCTTCATACCAGCTAAATAGTGTCTAATATAAAGACAGCATGAACAGTTTACTGTCAGTAAAGGATGGAAATCAGCCAGGACAACTCATGAAACATCTGCTGACATCTGGCTGAATTCAGTTGTGTAAATCCACAAAGAGCAGCAGGTCAGCTGATCACAGCCTGTACACTCAGAAAATCTACTGGAGCTCTCAACAGTAATTATTGTGAGTTATGATTCTTTTCCCCGCACTGAGCTACAGCTGATTTTAGGGTTCCTCCACCTGCTGAATCCACTTTAACCCCTGACTGCTCATTTTCCTGTTTAGAGGAAAAGTCACCCTCTACAATGTAGGCAACAGAAAATAGAGCCATGTTTTTATTTTCCTACAGTAAGTCCAGGCAAGAGAAGCTGGCAAGATTGGCCTGAGAATCAGCTCTGAAAAGTCGAAGATCATGCGTGTCAGCTCCAAGGACCCACGACGAGGGATCTACATCGGGACACAGCAGCTACAAGAAGTGGAGAAAGTCACCTACCTCGGTAGCGTGATTTCCCATGACGGCGATGCGGAGGTGGATGTCAAATGCCGTATTGGAAAGGCAGCTGCGGTTATTTCGGAGGATGAACAAGATCTGGTCCTCCCCGACCATCTCCCTCAAGATCAAACTCCGCTTGCTTAATTCAATCGTGATTCCAACCGCCATTTATGCCAGCGAGACTTGGAAGGTGTCGGCCTGCATTAACACCAAGCTCGACGTCTTTCAGCAGCGATGTTTTCGCCAGATTCTGAGGATCCGCTACACCGACCACATCACCAACGAGGAGGTCCTGCGAAGGAGTGGCACGGTCAAACTTCACAACATCGTTGCACGCAAAAGACTCCGACTGGCCGGTGTTGCGAAATCAATCAAAACTGCAGACCAGAGAAACAAACTACGGAGACTCCAGACAAGTGCAATCAAACGATGAGTTTATTAGCACAGGAGAAGAAATATCAGCATATGTCTTCTGACAAAAATACATGTCGAGAACACTTTTAAAGCAGTGGGGTATCCGCCCCCCCATGGCGTCAACACAAGTCAAAAGTTCATCGTGTACAGTCAATGGCATATCTTGTACATCTTAAATAGCTGTAAACAGACATATAACTTCTCTTTTCTGCAACACCTTTCATGCAAAGTCATAGTCTTAAGCCTTCAGGGTGTCTGAGGGCTGGTTATCGCCTCCAGTCATCTGTTACCAAGTAGGTAAAAGGGCAGCCGGTTACAAAAAGGTCGAAGCCACTTGGGCCTTCGCTCAGGCCTGTTGCTAGATCTATATGTACTGTAAGCATGCATGCAATCAACCTGCTATGTTCTCATCTTCCCTCAACATGCATCACCTGGACACTCTCAACAGTGAAGCTTAAAACCCTCTTGGATGGAACATCAACTCTAAACAAGCACAGTTATGCATTGTGTATAGAATGAACTCAACCTGTGAATAGAATGAATGTGATGACAAACATATTCAATGCAATATGAACCCTGAAAGAAATATTACTGTTAAAATAATACTGTAAAACATGTTATTAATGCATTCATCATAAGGCAGATTATATGATAGCAATAAAAGAATCTCTGAATCCCAACATTCCCTCTTTTGACATTCCAAAAAGGAATGTCACCACACTTCGTGCTGTATCACTCCCTGCCCCACTCTATGGGTTCTAAGTTCATCTGATAGATGCCCTCAACCCAGCCAGGGTTAACAACCCTTGCAATTATCTTTACCAACGATCCTCTGACACAAGGAATGATACAACAACCAGCGATGACCAGTATTCCCAAAAAGTGCGGCCAAGAAAAACATCACTGACATAGCCACACCTTTCCATTGTCCAAACACAGATGTCATCCAGGACGCCAGCGGGTTTTCGATACCTGAGTGCTCATGCATGGTTTTAGACAAAGTTTTCAGGCCCTCCAGAGCTCGGGTTACTGAGCCATCTGGGGCAGTATTATTAGGGATAAAGGTGCAACACATGTCTCCGAACATGGCACACACACCTCCCTTCTCTGCCAAAAACATGTCAAGTGCCATTCGATTCTGCACTCCCATTAGCGAACTCGGACCTAATTGTTCTGCGAACCCCACCATGGCATCCCTGGTTAGGTTAGAGAGTCTCAGCAAGTTGTAATGAACATAGTTAATGCGGTCAACATTCTTATTAGGCATTATCCAAAGAACTATACTCTCAAATCCTGCAGCTATCGGATCTACCAGCTTGTACTCGTCTGGAACTCCCCTGGGCACTCCTATGGAGTCTATCCAGGTCGGCGAGTTCAAACAAGGATCATATGCATGGGTACCCTGGGTCCCTCTTTTGGCCAAAATATGTCTCTTACGTCTGGCGGCTAAAGTACGTGTGTTGTGTTGTGGAATAGCCTTTACCCGGTGCCCAATAAGCATAAGTGGAGCTCCCAATCGCACCATCGCACATGTCCCTACACTTCCCATAGGAACACGAACCAACAGAGTATTTTCCCCACAATAATAATAGAGCCCACTTCTTGCCCATGTTCCAATTACCGTGCTAGGGTCGCTTACATTGTTGGTGGCTCGTCCCTGAAGTGTGACAGCACACCAAGTTGGGTCAATCTCTCCCACCTTGTACTTTTCATTATCTGTAGAGAACTTAAAACATGTGTAGTTATCTTGTTTTGGCATAAATGGTCCCACTGTTGTCTGCTTTGAAATGGGAGGGAAAAGTCTGGGCAACAAAGTACAGTTGCCAGTGCTCACTGCACTCCTTGTTAGCTGCAACATACAATCATAGCCCCATTCATCCTCTAAATGCAATGGTGCGGGCTCAGTAAACAAACGTGGCCTAGCTGAAGCACAGGCAACACAGTCAGATACATGTTGTTCTCTAGCCTCTTGAGCCACCCAATCAAGCCAGAGGCTACTGTCCTTGAAACCGGTGGCACGCTCGATCAAATCCTTAGGCTTCAGTCTAGAGTAATCTGTTGTCGGAAGTACTCTCCCTTTTGGTTCCTGTTCCTTTTGAGCTACTGTTTCCGAGATTATTGTTTGGTCAGCCAGAGTGGTGATGGAGTTTTTTACGGGCGGCTTAGACTTTGGGTCAACTAAATTTACCCTAAGCATATCATGGGGTGATTGCAGACCCATACATCATACGCTCTCCAGCTACTACTAGCTCCTGTACACTTAATGACGTCACACAAATCAAATGTGAATAAACTGGTAGACCCTTTAACATAGTTCAACGCTATGCCATTATTCATGCTGAGACACTCATCACCTTTACCTGACACCTCGCGCTTTTGTCTTTTTACCGATCCCGTTTTAGCAACTACAGTCTCAGGAAGCGCTGGGCTGGACTGGCCTCCGTGTTCAGACAAGGGGTCCTGAGTGCCCTGCAAAATATAGATAATAAAATACACAGCCATAGTTAACATCATTGCATACAACGTAGTTGTAAGGAACATTTTAATAAGTTTCTTCTCATTGCGTGTCTCTGGCTCATGCGTATGCGCCATATTATATAAACTTCATGTTCTGGAATGAAACTCCCCTCCTTTTTTGGAGTTCTCAACTTGTCACCGCTCCTTTCTGCTGGCGTGGCGACCTCCTAAGCTGCTGCTCTTCTTTCTTCAGCCTCCCAGGTGGACTACTGGTTGGCCCGTTGCACAGGTGAGAGGATTTATTCTGCCTCTGTTTGTTGACACCCGTGTTAGTTGAGGACAGGTTTTCCTCTACCAAGTTCTCATGTGCTGGCGCACACTGTGACCAATGATACCAAGTATCGCCTTTCCCTTTTAGTTGAACTGCTGTAGTTGTTCTGGCAATGACCTCGTAAGGACCCGTCCAGCACGGCTCCTTTCCAAAGACCACCCTCTTTTCCGGCTCCTTTGCTCTGCCACACCTCTTTCTCCTCCAGAGATGCTTCCTCTTGGGCCTGTCTGGCCTCCAACATATTGATGCCTGCCTCCTCTTCAGCAGTTACCTGCACCCTTTGCTGTTGTCCTTTATAGCCTGCTGCTCCCTTTGCGGCTTCATCCGCTCTCTGACTTCCTCCTGTAACCATGGTTTTTGCCTGAGAGTGTCCTTTAATTCTCCCTGCTTCTTTTACCTCAATTCAGTTCCTTATTTGCAAACTATAGCATAGCCACTTTGGCAACAGTGGAAAGGAAAAACTACTTTTAACAGGAAGAAACCTCCACCAGAACCACGCTCAGGTACGGGCAGGCATCTGCTGCGACCGCTTGGCATGAGATAACAGAGACTTTGAAGAGAGAGACCTAATATTTAATAATCCACATTTCACTGTTTTAATACAGGCCATTTACTGTTTTATTCTTCGGTTCAGATTTGGATTCTGTATTGTTCTTGCTTTGTTATTATTTATGTTTAAGTTGTTTATTGCTAGTTTTTGGTTTGTTGCTGTCTGTTTGGAAGCTGACATAGTCTCTATGGATAAGGGTTTTTACCGGGTAGCATCAGGAGAGAAGCTCCAGAGAGGCATGTTCCATGTTAAAAGCTAAAATATAACAAAAGAGATTATGCTAAACAAACAAAACCTTTCAATTGCCCAACCCTATCTGTCTCCTCAACGGGTTGTATGTTTTCAATGTTTCCTTATTATTTTGTCATAAAAATAAATCAAACAAATAACTTAAGCTGTGTGACAGTACCTTGCGTTTACGCTGGGCTGTGAGCTGCCCTGAATCTACTTGCTACACCCCCCTTTCACCCAATTTAATTTTTCAATCCTAATTTTAAACTATTCCTGACTTTCCCTTCTCTCATCTGATCATCTCAAGCACGTCCTGTACCAAATTTGTTTCCTCTTTTCAAGCCCACATTTAATTACAAACTCTACCACATTTGTCCTATATGGCTGTCTCGACATGTTTCCTATCAACTTACAAAGATAACAGAGTTATTCTCAGAACTCAGAGCTGAGGTTCCCCTTTCCTAAGTCTGTATGTTCTAGAAGAGAGCAAGCTGCTAGTTGGTAAACAAGTTTATCATCACAACAGTTATTAGGTAAAAAGTCATGTAGACATTTGCTTAGTGATCCTAAAAGAGCACATTTCATGTAGCTGATCACATATATACGATTTTCCTTTGACATATCTGTATGTGCAAGCCTAAATTATAACCTCTTATTCTAGAAATCAAAAAGAACCTGAAAATAACAATTTCTGCCTTAGTTTTACCATACCTAAATTATCAAAACCCCCAAACGTCATCAAGTAATCCTAAAACCCATTTCAAATTAAACCTTAAATCCTGTAACTCCCCCTTTTTGTGACACATCTTATGTGTTACAAACTCAAAATCCTTCACTCGAGCTTAGGAAATTAAAAGAAAAAGGTTAGTCATATCATATTAGGTATACATGCTCTGGCCCTTCAAACCTGTGTTTAAGGAATGAAATCAAATTAATCATCATGTCAAATCTTTTCTTGGCTCCATCCACAGCCTGCATCCTTGGAACTTCCTAGAAACAAAAACCTGTGTGTTAACCAGAACATCACCTTTTATACTCACTTTCTCCACTTATGATCCAACCTGTGTTATAAAACAAAACTTAAAACATAACAATTATCAGTCATGTGTCCAACCTTAGTCCAGTCTTTTGTCAGTGTCCAGTCGGTCCAACCTATGGTCTGCCTGGTCCGTCCATTCACCTGTCCATTCCCACACATTCACTCACACGCATTAACATCGGGTGTTGGTTGACTTCCGCACAAATAATCAGATTTACCACCTTCAGCAAACTCAGTTTATTTATATAATCATTTATTTTCTTTTTACTCGTTTCTTAAGAAAATAGTTCTTTATACTTTTGGACTGGATTGGCTCGCTGCAATCCTCTTAGACAGGGACCCACAATCTGACCCATTGTAATTCGGAAAAGGTCACCTTACTTTTTGTTTTCCTGAGACTATTGTCGGCGCCGTTATTCATTGTTGTCTTTTGCAGGCCTGCTTAGAACAAAAATGAGAAAAAAAAGAGAGCTGAGTATTAGCTCATCAAAGTACAAAACAAAATCACCTGACAGGTTTTTTCTTTATAAGTGCACTGTTACAAAACCCCTTAAACATGTCCATGTTTATTAAAACTCCCTCTTTAAAAATAAAACAACAACCTCAAAAATCTTCAACAATCTTAAATTTCACCCATAGAACACACCCAAAACGTAAAAAGCTACACCGTTTCGTACACAATATCCCCCTTTAAGCACTTTACCAAACTCACATTCAACCTAACATATAAGCACGTTCTCACAATATGTCAACACTAATTTATAAACCTCTTAATCAAATTTTCACCTCGTAACAGTCTACTTCTCCTCTAAGGTCTCAATCACACACACAGCAAGCTCCTCTGTCCTCACTCACATAAGCTCCCCCAACTAATTCGCATACTGAATCACATCTCAACAACCTAACTTGGCAAAACAAATACATGTTTAAACTTTATCACATTATTCAATTATTTTCATTTTCTTCCTATACTAATCACTTGTTGTTATCAATCAGTGCAAGAGCACTCCTAAGTCACCCTTTTAAACTACTTTATTAAATATTCACACCATTCTATCACTCATACAAGTAGCAAGCCGATCTTCATTGCGTATGTTTGTGTGTGCTATTTTGCATATATGGCTTCACAATCTCACAGACACTTTCCCATTCTCCAGTTAAAGAGTCAGTTTTCTCCGTCCCCCAATCACTAACCCAAATTTTACTTCCCCACCTTAAATCACAGCCCTCCTGATCTTCCGCCACCAGTTAGGGCTTGCTGTCAGGTTCCTGGACACTGTAAACAATTCAACCAGAAACTTTCCTTAACATATCCATTCATGTTAACCTGTACTTTCTTCAGACTCCTGCATCTGGAGAATTGGTCCGGGTCTGCTTTACTCCTGAAAATAACAAACTAAGACATTTGCATTATTATCATGGGTGCCTAAACGACCCACTAAACCACCCATTTCTCTTTTTCTAGTCAAAAATACCAATTATGTCATGTATGTAAGCGTGTTCTTCCTTGCGTTATGTGGTCATGTAAATGCAGTGTAAGCTGTTTTCTTCATTGCATGCCAGGTGATCATCTTAATTAAGTGTAAGCAGTTTCTTCATTGCATGAATGTAAGCTGCTTCTTCATTGCATCCTTATGTATTCATTGCATTTTCATGTATTCATATTTAATTTATGCATCTTTTCACTGAGCTCTACATTCAAACTATCTCACTTCTGATTCGTTTCGAAAATAATCTCACATGTAACAGTTTGTATATGTGTGTTTTCTATTCATTAATATAATTGTCAGTTATTTTGATTATCTTTACCTTTTGTATTGTTTACCTCTTTGTTGTGATGTGGTGGACATCCCTAAACCCTCAAGAGTCCAGCCTTCAACTTCAACCCAATCATATCCTATATGCTCACAGTCAAACTTGTCCTGGTTCACCTGACCTTGGTCCCTCTCTTCCCACTGTCCTGTTCGGCCTTCAAAGCAAACACAGTCTGTTTCTTCTCTGTCTTGATCTTTCCGTCTTCTTCTTTTACGTTAAGTTCCAGTCTGGCAAAATACCACATTCAGTTCCTTCGCCTCAGTGCCCCCCAGTCATTTGACACTGTTCTTGACCAGCCTCCAGTTCCCCCTGCATATTTTATCATGGGGTTTCCTCCATTCTGCTTCTGGAGTCGTCAGTCAATCTTATTTTCATTTACTCTCTTGTTCTTCTCCAGCCATCTTTCAGTCTTCTCTTTCAAGCATGGCAAACATGAAACTCAGTGCCCAATGCTTTTCCACAGTTCTTTATCCCACTGTTCAACTGCCCAGCCTGTAATTCACAGTACATGTTGCATACATGCTGCTGCTGGCGTCGTCAGTGTTAATAGTTCGGTTCCTTTTGTCTGCTGTTGATCCACGATGTTCTGTCGGTCTTCATCAGGAGATTAGCTGGCCTTTGAGCTTCTTCTCAGAGTCAAGGACAAAGTGCCAGGTGAAGCTATAATTTTAAGCCAAAGAGTGGCCTGTTTTTCCCAATTGTGTTAATCTATGCTTTTGCTGCTGTGCTCAAGGGTTCCAGGTTTAGAGACGTTCACCTGTATTAACACACTAAAGCATATAATTAGTATCATATTCATTGTTTATCTTAAAACCTCCCTTTTGCTTCATCTGCCCAGAGTTAACTCTCTCTCTCGACTCTGGGTGCACACTTGTCACCGTGAGCTTCCCTTTTATGGGCATGCATTTCCTGTCCCAGACACACACACGGTTTCCTGTTTCTACAGCTTCTGCAGAGACTTCTTTTTAATTTCACAGTCTACACATAATCAGTAATTCTACTAAATCTTTATTTAAAAGCAATATGCCTTCATTTCACTCACACACATTTTAATAGCGCTCTTTCACACATCAGGACAACTAACACTTCTCCACACACATCACCATTCTTTAGGTCAGTTTTGTAGCATCAGTCACACAATCATTTCTTGAGTGGGTGTACTAAGTGCATATACTTATGTGTTTTCAATCAGCGTCAGTGGGATTTAGATTTCTATCCTGCCTACAGTATAATTCCAGGGCCCGAAATATAACAATACTACTACATGCAAAATCTAATAATGCTTCTTCTGATCGCCTTATTACTGAAGTTACTAAAAAGCCGTAATGAGTATCTGAAACCACAGCGTGAGATCGACAGGTTACGTCATAAACATCCCCTGTCCATGTATATTCAACTACACAATACCCTGAATCCAACATGTGTATTTACACAAACTGTTATAAAATGTTAGTCAAAAAACACGGTGTGATTACAAAGAGTCAATAAAACACAAGTCCTATTACTTTCAACAAGTATTACGTCGTTCAAGGACGTGTTAAAGCAAAACCCATACTCCAATTCTACATGTATCATAAAGTAGTCCTCGTATTTAACAACCGTAATGCCAACAAAGTAGAAATAAAAGCAATTCTTCCCTTAAAACACCAATATAAGTCGTCCTTAACCCAGGCTCTGCAGTCAGTCATTAGCCACTCATTAGTAAACAGGAAATGTCACTCTAAATAAGTCACAGGCATCTCATTTACATAGACACAGACACACAATCTCAAAATAACCTGCCTTCTGCAGCCCCCGTGGCAGACACAATCTATATACCAACAGTCAAATTATAATACAGAGACATCTCATACATCAAATATTTACAAGGCCTTATATTGCACAACCTACAGAATTTAGACAAAATTTAAATTAACCCTCCAAGGGATAAACTCCAAGTTTTTGATCGTCAATGACAGTCTCAGTTCCAAACTGTATCTGCTCTAATCCCTAAATATCCTACAGAATTTAGACAAAATTTAAATTAACCCTCCAAGGGATAAACTCCAAGTTTTTTATTGTCAATAACCCAGTATCAGGTCCAACCTGTGTCTGGTCTAATTGCTAAAGTTCCTAAGTCAATTTAAAAGCGTCCAACGCCCAAGGTCCAACCTTTGCTACCCAAAAAAGCGCAAGTACCGTTCCAAACGGTAAAGTGGTCCAACCACTAGCTTATCTCAGGATGCCCTGTACCCCACGGTCAAGCCAAACCGAGCTAACCCTATTCGCCGATAGGTCAACAATGTGCGTCCACATCGAGGAGGGATCGCAACGTCCGGGCTATGTGCTTCTTAGAACATCCCACAGTTCCGTTCTACATAAATTTAATTATGTTTTTAAAGACATCCTATGAAACCACCAAACCGACTTTATTGATGTCCAAGCCCAGCTTTATATTCAATTATGACTGTATTACCATACACAGTTTCCAAATTACCTATAATCCTAAATTCAGTAGTCCAACTACTTTAAATTCTCTTTCCTTAGCAGTCCAACTGCATTTAAATCCTTGTAGCAGTCCAACTGCTTTTCCTTTCATCAGTACTGTCACTTAACCTTACATTATCATTACTTCAACTTCAATTCTCATGAGATTTTCACCAAAATCAAAACAGACCTTTACCAGTAATTTTCAGTGAGTAGACTTTCAATTTTGTCAGAACCAATTCAGCACTGTTTGGAAATAATTCAACAGGTAGTGCCTTACCTTTGAATAAGCCAGCTTATGTCCACTCACTTCGACCACTGACTCGTGTCTGCCTGTTTGAGCACCTTGGACCCTCTCGGTCTCAACCTCCAACTCTCTCTACTCAACCTCGGCCAACGCACCAAATGTTACGGGTTCGAAATTGAGGATGAGAGTAAAACAATGATAGTCCAGAAGAGGTCGGTCAAACAATTGATTTTAATGAATGCACGCAGCGTGGAGAGGTGCAAACTGCAAAACATCAGTTGTACATCTCTACCCAAAATACACTCTAGATTGCTTTTATAACATCAGGGTATTGTAACGCCCCCTCTTGCGTTTACAGTCACATAATTTGCATGTACAGAACATTCATGTATTTTAAGAGATAACTGCAGACACAGAAGTCCCCCTTTCTGGCATCCATCCAAATATGGTGATGATCTCAGGCCTTTGAGGTCCCCATGGACTTGTCCTCCTTGTGTCACCTGTAACTATAAGCTTTTAAGATGATAGATTTACCTCAACGATTTAAAGTGGTTATAACTGCACCTGTCATAAACATGTTAATATTTGATTATGATAACCCCTGTAATACAAATTATAACATAATGCCGACAGCTTCAATAAATGCTTTGATGAAATGATAATTAATGTAATGATAAGGATGCTGGTTATATACAGTTCAGCAGTAAACTAATTTCTTTAATTCTACACTCTGCTATAGTCGGCCTCATCACTGATGGGGACCACAAGGAGTACAGAGGACTGACTCAGGACTTTGTGGACTGGTGCCAGCTGAACTACCTCCAGATCAATGCCAGTAAAACAAAGGAGCTGGTGGTAGACTTCCGCAGGCACAAACATCCTCCACTGCAACCACTGAACATCCAAGGTATGGACATTGAGACTGTGGACAGCTACAGGTACCTTGGTGTTCATCTGAACAGCAAACTGGACTGGACTCATAACTCAGACGCCCTCTACAGGAAAGGGCAGAGCAGACTGTACCTGCTGCGGAGACTCAGGTCGTTTGGAGTGGAGGGCCCACTCCTGAAGACCTTCTATGACTCTGTGGTGGCCTCAGCCATCTTTTATGGTGTGGTCTGCTGGGGCAGCAGCATCTCTGCTGGGGACAGGAAGAGACTGAACAGGCTGATCCGAAGGGCCAGCTCTGTTCTAGGATGCCCTCTGGACCCAGTGGAGGTTGTGAGTGACAGGAGAATGGTGGCTAAGCTGTCATCCCTGTTGGACAACATCTCCCACCCCATGCATGAGACTCTGACAGCACTGAGCAGCTCCTTCAGTGGGAGACTGCGGCACCCACGGTGTGGGACGGAGAGATTTCACAGGTCTTTCCTCCCCACTGCTGTTAGACTCCACAACAAAGACTTTAACTGATCAAACACACACATCCACAAATGTGCAATACCACTAATGTGCAATAATCTTTTCTGGCATCGTTGTATTTTTACTGAGTTGTATATAGCATTTGTATTCTATTTTTATCTTATTGTATATTTTATTCTATTTTATTCTACTGTATATAGTATTTTATTTTATTCTATTCTGTACAGTTGTGTACTGTATTTATTCTTATTTTATTTTATTCTAATTTTTGCTTCATAACTTTTGCACTGTCCACTTCCTGCTGTGACAAAACAAATTTCCCACGTGTGGGACTAATAAAGGTTATCTTATCTTATCTTATCTTATCTTAAATCAACAGAATACTAACTTTGTTTTTTTTCAAGAATCACATTCTGTTATTAAGGATACTGCTTTTTGGAAAACGCAGTGGGGCAAGGACCTATGGTTCTCACATGGATCAGAAAGATCGGCAGGAGTTATTACTCTGAAGAACTAATACATGGGAACGTTATGCACTCTGAAATGGACTCAGAAGGACACTATGTGTTAATGATTGTCAACATTGATGGTACACTTCTTCTTCTTGCCAACGTGTATGGTTTTAATTTAAGTCTGATAATGACTTCTTATTGGATGCCCTTGAAACACGCTTTTTGTTCTGGTTATCCAAATACCCTAATCTCCTGTTATTAGTTGGAGGCGATTTTAACATTGCTCCAGATCCTTCACTAGACAGATGGCCACCTAGCTCAAATAACTCTCTGTCCTATTGTTTAAATACATTTATGCAAAAATTTCATTTAATAGACATTTGGAGATTTAATAACCCTAAAACCAGACTATTTACATGGAGTAACAAATCCAACTCTTCTAAATCCCGTATTGACTTCTGGTTAATCTCTGATTGCTTAAATAGGAATAATGTTATAGCCAATATAATGCCAACTCCACTCACAGACCACAAAGCGGTATCACTTCAGGTCTTTTTCAATACTAATGCTGCTCAAACTTGTAGGAGCTGCTACTGGAAACTTAATAACTCCCTTCTAAAACATGAAAAAGTGATTGAAGATATTTTGTCATCAATCAAACGTTTCTGGGATAAAGCCCTAACCAGTCATCTCTACTGTCAAAATTGGGAACTCTTTAAATTTGAAGCCGCTAAATATTTAAGAGAGTATGGCTCATCTGCAGCAAAACAAAGGAAAAATGAAGAAATTAATGTAAATACCAGGATATCTGCTCTCACTCAGATCCCACCAGAGAACCTATCTGAAGAAGATAAAACTGACTTAGCTTTGCAACAGAGTAAGTTAAATGATATTTATAAACTGAAAGCAGAGGGAGCCTTTGTGAGATCAAGGAGAAGATGGTTAGAAGAAGGTGAACAACACTCATCCTATTTTTTTAAATTAGAGAAATCTCGTTCTAAACTTAGTTCTGTTCAGAGACTTAATATTGACGGTATTATAACTGATGACCCCCGAAAAGTCTCCACCTATTGCTCCAATTTTTATAAAGATTTATACAAGTCAGAGTTTGATGAGAGTGCTGCTCTGAACTTTATGGAACAAATCCCTGATACGCGAACAATAAAGGAAGATCAGATGAGTTTCTGTGATAGGCCAATATCTATTAGTGAAGTGCTACCTGCTATTCGACGTCTTAAACTTAATAAATCCCCAGGAACCGATGGCTTAACCTCTGAATTTTACATTACTTTTGCAGATCAACTGGCTCCATTTCTTCTTAATGTATACACTGATGTTAACTGTACATTTTGTAATTGTGTGAAGGAAGATATTTCTCATTTATATGTATATATTTATACACGAATCTTTTCTGGCAAGAATTTTGTGTTTTTGTTGTTTCCTTTATCTTTTCTGAGTTCTCTCTTTGTTACGAGAAAATATTGTTTGGTTTCTTTAAGTACCACATGCACAGGGCAAACGAATTTTATTTGATTAATTTATTGATATTATTGGCTAAATTTCATATACATAAGTCGAAATTTTCTAACGCAAAACCATCCTTTCAGTGCTTTTTAAATTAAACCAAACAATATGTTAAAACCATACAACACTCTCAAAATCTAAAAGCTGTCAAAACCATAAACTTATGTTCCTTGTTCAATATCATGTGATTCTTTATTAGACTGTGTCTACTTTGTTTTTTTATACAAAACCCCCTGACATTGTGTTTGCTATTTTGTATCTGTATATCTGTATTTTGTGCTTTGTCAATAAAGCGTATTCAAAAAAAAAAAAAAAAAAAAAGCATCCTTCCCCTGAATTCGGACACAGCCAGTGTTCGGGAGGCATGAGAGACAGAGCGGCAGACATGGCGGAGGAAATGGTGTGAGGTGGCAGCGGCCGCAAGCCTGGAAGGGCTGGTGCCGGTTGGTGTGCTACAGGAAAGCGGCGGCAGAGTTAAGAGCTCTGCCCATCCGGGCACCCCGGAGCGGAAACACTGGGCGTTTATCAATATGCGTACTTGTGCGTACTTGCGTTCTCGTGTACTCGTGATACGTCATCAGTCGGAGACCAAGTACTGTTCCAATTCAAAGTACGCATCACGCCGAGAACGCGAAAAAGTCCCGGATGTGTTCTCGATCCGCCCGTTTTATCGAGCATGCATCGGTGTAGACTTGGGACAGCTAAATATCCCAGAATGCATTTCGTCCAAAACTCAACAGCAGACTCCCAGCACATCGTTTCCACCCCCCCCCCCAAACCGCTCGCGGACTTCTCACTACTCAGGTTAAAGAAACCCCAGCAGCTGTCTATAGTATTGAGTGTCCACTAGAATAGAAATAAAAGCGTTCTAACATCTCACCTGCTTGTTTTTATTAAGGTATGTACACGTATGTACATGTACACTATTTTTATTAATGGAGGTTTCACTACTGAGGTTAAAAATGATATATAAGTCACTTAGATCACTTCTAAATGTTAATGTTTGGTTTATTTCAGTGTTTTATTTGTTCCTGAGTAAACTGGTTTGGCTGTGATTAAAGTTAAGCTTCATAACATGTTACTCACAGTTAAATTAAGAGGGGACGGCAGTAGAAACTCCGGACCTGTGACATCATCACGTACGCTGGTGTTCCGACTGTACAAATCACGAGTCCGTGCTCGCGTACTTGAGAATTGAGAAACTGCCCACGAGTCCGTGCTCGCGTTCTCGGCGGGTACGTACTCCCGTGCGTTCTCGGCGGGTACGTACTCACCGAGAACGCGAGTACGTACTCGCGTACTTGGGCATTGATAAACGGCCACTGATAGGACGGCGAGGACGCCGCCGGGTTTTTCCTTGCCTGCTCCAATTGGCTGGATTTTAACTTTTAGTGACTCTTATACCGTGGTGGACGCCGCTGGACTTTTAATGTTTTTGTTTTATTGATTTTTATTGTGAGTTTTCCCTGGCCAGGGTTGTTTCAATTATATTTTAGTGATATAGTTTTTTAATTCAGTGCATTGGCTGCTCCACTGCTCCGTCCGTTTTTGAGGAGGGTTTCCCTTCTAGAATAACACCTGTGGTAAATCACATTCTTTACATAAGTAAGAAGTAAGTCCAGAAACTCACCTCAGACATGTTGTTCTTTTCCTTGACCGCACACCTGGAGAAACCCCCCTCTCTGTAGCCTTGCTTCAGCATTTAATACAAAGAAGACAGTGAGTTCTGCTCCCATGTCATTCCCTCCATGTCTCGGCTCGACCTTCATGATCCCTGCTATAAATAAAGTTTTCATTCAAATCCAACAGAGATGTGTGCTGAGTCAGCTTTTTTTTGTTTACATATCTTCAAGTTAACAGATGTGAAGTATTTTCACATACGGCCCTTAAAGCTTCTGTAAAAACTTTCCACAAAACTTGGTTTAATCTGGCTTTATGCGGAGAAATGTGTGATATTAAACCGAAATGGCTGTGACAACCAGTTCCCCCTTACTCCACACCCTGAACTCACTGCTCCACCCTTCCACTGCAGCCGAGCCACAAACCACACTCTGCTACTAAGAATCAACATGAACACAACAGAATTAAACAGCATTGATAAAAGAACAATTATCTAGGAAACACATTCCGTGGCTGTCTTAGCTTGTTATCAGCTTCCAACACACACTATTGATACATTTCCACACATGAGCGTTGTGAACAAAGACCTCTCTACTTTACCTGGGAACACTGGGTTGTGTTTAAGATCACAAAACACAAAGAAGCTTCTTTTTTTTGTCAGTTTCAACAATTTACTGGAAAAGTCTTCCTGCCTCTGTCACACAAAAAGTGGACAGTATATTTGTTTTACATTTAATCATAATAACAAAGAAATAAACTGCTGGTAGATCCACTTTTTACAACGAATCATACATCAGTAAAAATCTAAATCAATTCCAATACATCAAATTCAACATTCATATAAAAATCCAACTCTGCAGGGATCAAACATCTGATCAAACACCAGGGTTGGACACAGACTTTCTAATCTGACATCACAAAGTTATTCTGAAGCTGTAAATCTAATTAAAAAAAAACTCCCCAAAACTACTATGAGAAAACCCTTAAAAGGTAAAATGAAAAAAAGAAAAATCCATTACATATAAAATCAACAGAGGTTCCTAATAAACAGACTAATAAACGGGGAAAAGCTGAACAGTTTCTGTGTCATGAGTGAAATATCAGTGAATATGAATCATCTCCAGGAGGTAAAAAGGGTTGGAGCTCAGCAGCAGTCAGAAGAGGAAGATGAGGTGATGAAGAAGAGAGTGTTCAGTGGAAAAAGGCCAGTGAGTTCATGTAAATGCTGCTTCTGCTGTAAGACACAGACCTAAAAATGCATAAATGCTCCACGATTTTCATTTCTATCCATCATGTTGAACACTGGCTATAAATGTGTTCACTTCATTATTGTGTGATTTGCTTTCTTCACGTGTCTCCTTCAGTACAAATAAAGGACTGTTAGAGTGTGTGTTGTGTGTTTTTCTGAAGCATGACAATCCTTTTCAACAAGTATTTCCAGCTGTTTGTCTCCCCTCTGCACTTTAGTCTTTCTTCTTGTCATGTCTGTGTTTGTCCACCAGGTGTCTCCCTCAGCTCATTTTCTTCAAATCAGAACCATCAGATTTGTGGAGACGCTCTGCCTGCCAGACACAGCTCAGGGCAATGAAACATGTCTATCCTCCACAATATACAGGCCTGTGTTATTTAGTTCAACGGTCCCCAACCTTTTGTGCGTCACGGACCGGCTATTAAGGTGTCGTGGATAAATACAACAAAATAAAACCAGTACGGGTACAAATACATTTTTTTTTCTTCTCTTGCGGCCCGGCGCCGGTCTTGGCCCGGGGGTTGGGGACCGCTGATTTAGTTTTTTATATTTAAATGTATAAATGATCGAGTGTGAGCAAACATTTCATCTGAAAAAAGACATACATACAATAATTATAATATCAAAAACCTGAAGGATTCAAATTTTTGTTACATTTTAAAACTTCAAACCTCAAAGATATTAAGTTTATGGTCATATTTGATGAAGAAAATCAACAATCTTCACATTTCAGAAACTGGAACCAGCTTTAAATATGACTAAAATAATTATAAACAATCAATTCTCTAATCATTGACTAACTGATGAATCACTGCAGCTCCAATATATTGTTGAATTTGACAACCCACTACAGCAACTACAGAATAAAACCACTAACCAGACTGATGACAGATTTCAAACATGCTGAATATGAAGAGTAGTATCATTTAAACTCACATGATTATCAGCCATAAGAACAAATTCAGATTTATATTGATGTAAGGTATATAAATGTAAGTACAGTTTGAATAAGTGCAATATTATTTTCACACATCAATGGACCACTGAACTTCTCAGCTTCTAAAATGTAAAGCCTCATTTAGAAACTACACAAGTACATATAATGGTCAGGGATCAACATGAACCTGTCTTCTCTGTTTGACTTTAATCAACTCTGCAGTGTCTCCATAAATTACAGGATAAAGTCCAGCATAGAGCGGCTGAGTGAATGTGGTCTGGACTCTGTGGAGGAGAGTCATGGTTTCAGAGACGCTGTAGAAAGACAGAATACCTGCTCTGTGATCCAGGTACACTCCTACTCTGGAGGACCGAGGACCTGAGAGGACAGTGTGGACATTATTGTGCCAAAATTGAAAACTGTTTGTGTCACAACATAATGACCAAGATATCTCATTATATCCAAATCCACATTCTTTGTTCCCCCCCACTCTGCTGATATTCTTGTATGCAACTGCTACTAAAACTGTTCCCCCTCTCCACTCCACCTCCCAGTAACAACGTCCAGTCAGACTCTCTCTACTCAAGACCTGAGAATATGCAGTGAATCTGTCTGGATGATCAGAATAAGACTGTAGTTGTTCTGTTTTTGTTACTTTTCTGTTCCCCTCAGATAATAACAGACATCTGTTTGCTGTGTTTGGATCCAGTGTGATTTCACGTGCATATTTTAAGAATCCAGCTCTGGTCTTTGGCTCTGGTGGTGACAGTAAAACATCCACTTCAGTGACTGTCAGTGAGATGTTTGTCCATTCCTCTCTCAGAATGTCCTGTAGTTTATCTCTGGTCTCTGACACAGCTGCTGTCACATCCTCAAAGTAGCTCAGAGGACGAATATTGATGCTGGATGAGTGTGTAGACTCACTGAGTGCTGACAGTGAGGGGTAGTTGTGTAGAAACTGGTTGTGATCCTCTGTGTGTGAGAGCTGCTCCAGCTCGCCGTCTTTCCTCTTCAGCTCAGCGATCTCCTGCTCCAGCTTCTCCTGAAGCTCTTTGACTCGACTCACTTCAGTTTCCTGCTGGGATCTGACCTGCTGCTTCACATCAGAGCTTCTTTTCTGGATGAGACGGATCAGCTCAGTGAACATCTTCTCACTGTCCTCCACTGCTTTATCAGCAGAGCCATTGATGGCCTCCACCTCCTGTTGAAGCAGCTTCACATCTTTCTCTCGCTCCTGGATTCTCTGCTGGATGTTTAGTCGTCTCACCTCGAGCTCCTTCTGCTTCTCAGTCCTTTCTGCTGCAGCTGGGACTGTTTCATGGCCTTTATGTTCATCCATTGTGCAGAGATAACAGATACTCTGCTGATCAGTACGACAGAAAATCTTCATCACCTCATCATGACGAGAGCAGATGTTCTCCTGGAGCTTCACAGAAGTTTTAACAAGCTTATGCTTTTTAAAAGTTTGAGATTCAAAGTGAGGTTGGAGGTGTTTCTCACAGTAGGAGGCCAGACAGACTAAACAGGACTTGATGGCTTTCAGTTTCCTCCCAGTGCAGACATCACAGGCTACATCTTCAGGTCCAGCATAGCAGTGATCAGCTGGAGCAGCTTGGAGTCCAGTCTTCTTCAGCTGCTCCACTAAAGCTGCAAACATGGTGTTTTTCTCCAGGACAGGCCTCGGTGTGAAAGTCTTCCTGCACTGAGGGCAGCTGTGGATTCCCTTCCTGTCCTCTTCATCCCAGAAACTTTTAATACAGTTCATGCAGTAGCTGTGTCCACAGGCTGTAGTCACCGGATCCTTCAGTAGATCCAAACAGATGGAACAAGAGAAGGTTTCTTGGTCCAGCTGAACTCCTTTCTGTGCCATTTCTCCTCTCAGTGTCAGTGACTGTGTGAATTTCTCTTCCTTATAACTGAAACTAGTCTGAACTCTGATCTCAACAACATGTGTTTCTGCAGTGAATGGAGCCTGTCAGCTCTTACATGTCACCACATGTTGGTTACACCCATCTTCAAAGTGCAGATCTGAAGGGGAGGGAACGAGGAAACATGTGGACAGAGAGGAGGTGCTGTGTTTAAGAGCAGGAAGAAGAGGGAGGGTCATCAGGCTGTGCTTCACTCCAGGAAGAGGAGCAGTTTGAGAGCGATACTGTGTGTTTAACACTTTTATTTACTGCTCACCTCAACGTTTAAACTTGTTAACCCTTTCTTCTATATAAATAAATGAAAAGTCCAACATTAGTGAACTCTGGACATAAATGTCTCATGGTTATAGTCACATGACCATATTCTAAACCTGTAACTGTCAGAACAGCAGAGGCTGCTGCATTAATTAAAGCATATATATATAGCAGTGTTCCTGCAAAAAATAAATATCTAAAAAAAATCTTGCATTTTGTTTTGGTTTTACATTTATTATCACTACCACAACAGAAATAACCATGCTTTTTATATAAGAATACAAGTTTTTTCCTCTTTTTCCACCTGTTGTGAGCAGCACTTTGTCCCCTTTACCTCCACATGTTCCTTCTTCATACAAACACAAACAGCTTGTTTATCTTCCTAATGTAGTAGAGTTGAAATGGCTGCTCAGTGAGACAAAGCGAGAGCAGAAGATGACATTTTTCTTGCAGACTTGCTTGTGGCTCAAGAAAAAGTGAATATCTGTGTTATATGATTTAGACATATAATACTTGTGAAACTAAACATTGTGAATTCCAGAGTGAAATTTGTGTAATAGTCTAAAGAGTATTTCATGGTTCTCATGCAGTGGTCACTTTTTATCATGAAAGGCAAAGGAAGTTAAGTGCAGAGCAGCATCTGCTAAAGGCAGTAGACTCCGTGTTGGTTGGCTGGAGAGAGATCCTGAAGGACGTCCGCTGTTAAAAAGAAGCAGAAGAGGAGAGACACGAAAACGGTTTTCATCTAAAGCTAGTCCATCTTCCAGAGGTCGTCTAACTTCCAAGATTATTAATGCTACACCAAATCAACAGTCAAGTATCTTTTGTCATTAAGTGTATTTTAAACTAAATTCAGTTTCTATTAGCTAAGCAGCATATAGTACTGTATTTATTTACTCACTGTGGAAACATGGACCCTCACACTGGGTTGGGCTTATAGTGCATATCCCTCCTGTATTCTGCTCTGTGTTGAAAATAATAGTCTCTGTTTTTAAAACATTTTCTATTGAAATGTTTTAAATGATGCTGTTAGGACTGGTGGATAAATCTGTTACATAAGTGATTGACTTCATGTGTTTGAAATATACTTTTACTATCAGACTAGAGCACTGAAAACACATCATGAGATGTTCACTTGAATCTCAGCAACTTTAGTGCTCCGACAATCCAAAGATATCAAGTAGAAACTGAGAGTGAAGCAGCAAAGTTCCCGTCATTATTTTTAAAGTGATTGAACTTTGAGCTCAAAATCTTCTTTGTCCATTAAACCTGCTTTACAAAAACCCCACTTAACAAAGTCTCGTCTTATTCTTACAGCTTTGATCGAGACTTGTTAGACATGGAGATTTCTGTTTATTATGTAATAACTTTTATACAATAAGACAATGTAAAAATCATCTGCTGTAGAAATGTAAAATTGCCTTAAATCATGAGGAGGCCATTCTGTGTTATTTCTATAATCAATATATATTTTTCTCTTTCGTCCCTTGTGTCTGTTCTTGTTCACAGTATTATACGGTTTGTCTTTTACTTTCAGTATGCTTGTGTTTAAGTCTCCCTCGTTTAATCGTCATGTCCGTGTTTCCTATGTTGACAAGCTTCTCGTGTGTGTGTGCGTTTTAGTTTCACTTCCCCTGTGGTGTCATTATGCTAATTTGTGTCAGCTGTTTCCTCATGATGTGTTTCCACTTTCCCTAATCTCCTTTGTGTGTATTTAGTCTGTGTGCCTTGTTTCAGTCTTTGTTGGATCGTCTGTGTTATCTCCTCACAGTTCTCATGCAGAAAGTAGAAGAGCTAAAGAAGAATCTGACATTTCAGCAGACGTTTTTTCACCAGACCAAAATCAAAAAGTGAAGCTGTTGTGGAAGCAGAGGAGCCCAGCCATTTACCGAGGGAGAATTTCTGAAGAGCTGCATGATGAAGGTGTGCGACGTCTTGTGTCCAGACAAAACACAGATATTGGTAAACGTGAGCCTGAGGAGAAATACGATTGCTGATCGGGTTTGTGAGATGGCCACTGATTTAAGAACACAGTTGAGTGAAAGAAGCAAATACTTTATTGCATACTCTCTTGCTGTGGATAAAAGTACAAACATGATGGACATTGCACAGCTGGCCATCTTCATCCATAGATTGGACTCCAATTTGCCCGTTTCAGAGGAAATATTGGACATTAAATCGATGCACAGGACAACGACGGGAAAAGACATTTTTGAAAACGTATGACAAAGTGTAACCGACATGAAACTGCCCTGGGACAAACTTACAACAGATGGAGCGCCGTTGGAAAAAGTGGACTAGTCGGCATGATGCGAGTAAAGATGCAGGAGGAGAACTGTACCAGTGTGTTAACAGCATATCACTGCATCATACACCAGGAAACACTGTGTGGTAAAGTCCTAAAAACGGAGCATGTAATGGGCACCGTAACCTAAATTTTTATCTGAGATAAGAGCTCATCTCAACGTCTTAAACCTTCAGCTCCAGGGTCGTGACCACGTGTTTACTGACATGTACGATGGGGTGAAAGCATTTCAAGGGAATCTGCTCTTATGGAAGACACAAATGCACCAGTGCGACTTGCCTCACTTAATGTTGAACCAGGATATATATTTTTATGGAGAGCAAAATATTTTAAGTTTAATTTTTTTTAATATAAAATGGCATAATAGCAACAGAATCTAATTGTTTTGATTCTATGTTATTTTAGAATTTACTTAAAATCACTTTTTAACTTATTCTTTTGCAGCATGTTCATATTTCTAGCTTGACAGGATATAGTTGTTTTTTTTTTTTTTGTTTTTTTTTTTGGACAGCAAAATATTTAAAGTTATTCTTTATTCTAAGTTTATTTATTCTGGAATAATATTCCTGTTTTATTCATATTTATGTTCAAAAAACATTGTTTTAGTGTGTTCAATAAATGTTTATCCTGTTTGGCCCACAACCTAAAGTGTGCTTTGAGTTTGACACCCCTGATCTACATCATAAACAAGTATCAACATTTGTAGCTGAAAAACAAGTATGAGTACAAGTGTGACACATCTATTTTCTCCCATTCTTCGGAGAGCCTCTCAAGCTCCATCAGGCTGGATGGGAAGCATCAGTACACAGCCTGGATCTCTCCACAAGTTCAAGTCTGGGGTCTGGCAGGGCCACTCAAGGGCGTTCATAGAGTGGTCCCGAAGCCACTCCTTTGTCATCCTGGCTGTGTACTTAAGGTCATTGTCATTATGGAAGATGAACCACTTCTACCACTGCTTGCTTCACTGTAGAGATAGCATCGGCCAAGTGATGAGCTGTGGCTCGTTTCCTCTCTACATGACTCTTGACATTCAAGCCAAAGAGTTGAATTTTGTTGCATCAGACCAGAATTTTTTTTTTCTATGATCTGAATGTCCTTAAGGTGTCTTTTGGCAAACTGCTGGTGGGCTGACATGTAACTCTGTCAGACTGATGATCAGGTTTCTGGCCATGTTCCTGTCTAAGACCTTCTACCCTGATTGCTCTATGAAGAATCCTACCTGTTCCAAACTTCTTCCATCTATGGATGGCAGAGTGCTCATTAGGACCTTCAATGCTGAATTTTTTCTGTAACCTTCCGCAGATCTTTGCTTTGACACAATCCTGTCTCGGAGGTCTACTGACAATTCCTTGGATTTCATGGATTGGTGGTCAAACTGTTGGACCTTATATAGACAGGTCTGGGTCTTTCCAAACAAACATTTGGTCACTAATCCAAGTGACTTCTTGACTTAAGAAGAGTGACCAAATGTTTCTCCCACTAAAAGAAATTAGGCTTTAAACTTTCCTTTTTACTAAAGCATATAGTTAGGGCTGGATCAGGTGACCCTGAATCCTCCCTTAGTTATGCTGCAATAGGTGTAGGCTGCTGGAACTAGAACTCTCCACCATGTTTGTGAAAAAATGACATGTTGTGTGATACTTTACTTTATCTATGAATCTGTTACTTAGCACTAATTAACATATATCTGTGCCTATACATTTATTGATGCTGGTTGCTAATTATGCTATCCCTCAGCATTAGTTAAGTGTTAAGGCTTTGAATGGTGATGTGTGAAACTGCAAATTATGAATACAGATCCAGAGCTTATGAACCGGAGAGGATTATGTAATGATTTATGAGATTAATCGTCATCAGTTTGCAAATTGTGAACAGATTTTGATGACCACTAAATCACTGTCATTTTTACTATCTATGATGATTAGGTAAAACACAAAACAGACCTTTCAGCTTTTTATACATTTTTTCTGTTGTTGTTGTTTTATGGAGATCTGTAATGTAAATGTTACAGTCTTCAAAGCACTTTGGGATAGCTTCTGTTTTAAATGTATTATTTGAAAATGAAATAGACCTGACAGTCAACACAAAAGGTCATTATATTCTGACATTTTTCATAGTTCAAGATTGAGGCATATTTTTTCCAATAACACTCGGAGTAACAATAACAAATGCTGATGAACCACTACTGAAACATTTCTTTTACCACTATTTGTGCTACCTGGATATTCTTTGCCTCTGTGGAATGATTGTGATTTGTGATTTTGATGTATTTGGGGTTGCATCAGTTGCGACATGCAGAGCTATCCACTCGACTGACCACTTGTGGTATGGGAGCAGATGAAAGTACAAAGACAAGCACAGAGACGAGTCCACCATCAGAAGCCATGTGCAAATCATCTTCAATTCATTTTTCATTGGTTATGTTTTGGTTCATTTAGTCATAGTTAGCTTCTTGGTTGCTCAGTTATAGTTAGTTGTTATTATATCCTTTTGTTTCTTCACCCGCAGTGGTTTAGTCGCCTTTGTTGGTTCGTGTTTCTAACCTTTGATTTTTCATGTCTGTGTGGTTCAAGTTATCGAGTTTGTGTCATGTCTGCGTCTTGTCATGTTTATATGTTAAGTTCTTGTGTTAATATTGTTAGTTGGGATTCAGTTGAGTTTCATTCTAGTTTCGTTTCTCCTATAACCTCTAATTTATACATCTCTCTTTGTGCTCCATGTTTCAGCTCCCGTTCCCTTTTCCCTTTGTATGTTCTACACTCCTCGTTAGTCCGTGTTAACTCCACATCTTAGTTTGTCATGTTTTTCTAGTTGTCATGTCTACATTTCTCAGTGTTTCCTGTTTTTGTTTTGAAAGTCTTGTTTCTATGTTCATTGTACTGAGTCTTACTTTTCCAGGTGTCATGATGTCATTTGTGTCAGCTGTTTCCTCATGTGTTTCTTCCCCTGATCACCTCCTGTGTGTGTTTAGTCTGTGTGTTTTCATTCTGTCTTTGTCAGGTCGTCGGTTTTACCTCCCTCCACGTCTTCTCATAGTTGTCATACTTACCACAGTCTTGTCACAGTTTTCATAGTTTTTTAGTTTTCCAAGTTTAGGCTTTAGTTTTGTTTTCGCCACTGTCCTTGTTGCTTTATTTTGCTTTCTTGTAATCAGCCATAATAAAGGCTCGTTTTACGTTTGAAACTCAAGTCAACCTCCACCTCCCTTTGTGTTGCGTTTGGGTCCACAATTCACAGCACGCCAGCGTACGCCGCTGTGACAAAAAACTGGTTTCTTGATTGATGATGATCAGTAAGAGTACATTTTGCTTCCATTTGAATAAGAAAAACAATCAACGTAATTGTAGGCATATATTTATTTGCTCAAGACAGTTTGTTACTTGTAGAAAATGTGTAACTGTTAATGTAACCCAGATTTATCATTTGGAAAAAAACAGAGTAGTTTATGAGATGGCAGGTGGCCCAACAACTTCACTTACCTCAGCTGGCAAAAGCTCTGCAATTAGAGGAAATCTGATTAATTATTAAGTATAAACACAAGGTATTTAAAAGAAGCCCATAATTTATATCTCAGAGTGTTCAGAGCTGGGGTTTCTGTTTTTATGTAAGTAATGCATTGATCCGATGACAGTTTACTCTGTTGTGAAAAGATAAATGGTGAGTTTCAAGGTTAATATAACTTTTGTTAATGAATGTTAGCACTGTTTCTTTATCCATTTGTTCATTTTGCTGTCTTTATATAGAGTTTAAATTTTAAAAATGAGAAACAGATGAAGATTTTGAGGAAACTGAAGACAAATGACTCCTCAGTCAAAATACTTGAATGTAATTTTATACTCCAGGAAGAAGGAGGTGTAAATAAATACACTTTTGCTAATGCATAAGTCACCATTAAATATCAATTTAAAGCTGCAAACACATGTAAAAAAAACAAACAAACAAAAAAAAAAAAACAGTGGGACAGTTAACTCAATAAAGCCTCTTGCAGTTCTATATCCAAAATGTAGCAGTGAATTTTCATGTAATGTGTAAACACATAACATTAAAGAACTGTCGCCCAGTGACTTCTCTCTATTTCAGCTGACTGAACTGTGCAGTGTCGCCATAATCTAAAAGATAAAGTCCAGCATAGAGCGGCTGAGTGAATGTGGTCTGGACTCTGTGGAGGAGAGTCATGGTTTCAGAGACGCTGTAGAAAGACAGAATACCTGCTCTGTGATCCAGGTACACTCCTACTCTGGAGGACTGAGGACCTGAGAGGACAGTTTGGACTTTGTTGTGCAAATATATATATCTATGTTTGTCACAATATAATGCCCAGGAGTTGTCATTTAAACCAAATAAACATTCATCTGAGCTCCCTGCTCTGCTGATATAGTTGTATGTGACTGCTACATAGACTCCTTCTCCTCTCCACTCCACCTCGTAGTAACAACGTCCAGTCAGACTCTCTCTACTCAGGACCTGAAACCATCCAGTGAATCTGTCTGGATGATTAGAACAAGACTGTTGTTGTTCCATAAATTTTACTTTTCTGTTCCCCTCAGATAATAACAGATGTCTGTTTGCTGTGTTTGGATCCAGTGTGATTTGACGTGAATATTTTAAGAATCCAGCTCTGGTCTTTGGCTCTGGTGGTGACAGTAAAACATCCACTTCAGTGACTGTCAGTGAGATGTTTGTCCATTCCTCTCTCAGAATGTCCTGTAGTTTATCTCTGGTCTCTGACACAGCTGCTGTCACATCCTCAAAGTACCTCAGAGGATGAATATTGATGCTGGATGAGTGTGTAGACTCACTGAGTGCTGACAGTGAGGGGTAGTTGTGTAGAAACTGGTTGTGATCCTCTGTATGTGAGAGCTGCTCCAGCTCGCCGTCTTTCCTCTTCAGCTCAGCGATCTCCTGCTCCAGCTTCTCCTGAAGCTCTTTGACTCGACTCACTTCAGTTTCCTGCTGGGATCTGACCTGCTGCTTCACATCAGAGCTTCTTTTCTGGATGAGACAGATCAGCTCAGTGAACATCTTCTCACTGTCCTCCACTGCTTTATCAGCAGAGCCATTGATGGCCTCCACCTCCTGTTGAAGCAGCTTCACATCTTTCTCTCGCTCCTGGATTCTCTGCTGGATGTTTAGTCGTCTCACCTCGAGCTCCTTCTGCTTCTCAGTCCTTTCTGCTGCAGCTGGGACTGTTTCATGGCCTTTATGTTCATCCATTGTGCAGAGATAACAGATACTCTGCTGATCAGTACGACAGAAAATCTTCATCACCTCATCATGACGAGAGCAGATGTTCTCCTGGAGCTTCACAGAAGTTTTAACAAGTGTATGCTTTTTAAAAGTTTGAGATTCAAAGTGAGGTTGGAGGTGTTCCTCACAGTAAGAGGCCAGACAGACTAAACAGGACTTGATGGCTTTCAGCTTCCTCCCAGTGCAGACATCACAGGCCACATCTTCAGGTCCAGCATAGCAGTGATCAGCTGGAGCAGCTTGGAGTCCAGTCTTCTTCAGCTGCTCCACTAAAGCTGCTAACACGATGTTTTTCTGCAGGACAGGCCTCGGTGTGAAAGTCTTCCTGCACTGAGGGCAGCTGTGGATTCCCTTCCTGTCCTCTTCATCCCAGAAACTTTTAATACAGTTCATGCAGTAGCTGTGTCCACAGGCTGTAGTCACCGGATCCTTCAGTAGATCCAAACAGATGGAACAAGAGAAGGTTTCTCGGTCCAGCTGAACTCCTTTCTGTGCCATTTCTCCTCTCAGTGTCAGTGACTGTGTGAGTTTCTGTTCTGTCGAAGTGAAACTAGTCTGAACTCTGATCTGAACAACATGTGTTTCTGCATTAAATGGAGCCTCTGAGCTCTTACACAACACCGCATGTTGATTTCATTCATCTTTAAAATTGCAGATCTGTGAGGGGAGGCAAAGAGGAAACTTGTACAGAGAGGAAGTGCCTTATTTCATCAAGAATATTAAGTATTTTTCAGGCTTTGACATATTCTAGGAGGAGGAAATGTGCAGAAACTTTGTTTTTAACCCGTTTAATATAGCAGAGCACTTTTAGGATACAAATTTTGAGATTTCTCTTCATGTGGGAGGTTAATGTTGAGATCTCTTTGTTTTCAAAGTTACAGCAAGTGGGTTTATATAAACTTACAAAAAATGTCACTGACACTTTGGCAGGTTCAGTCTTCAAGAGAAAAGAGAGAAAAAAAGAAACGTCTTACATTTGTTCATGGCTTACAACGCTAATGTTGCATTCAGGAACCACAGCACGGACAGTAGAAAAGAGTTTTAAGCTGTACATCAAAATTTCTTTGAATCAAAATGTAAACATTACAGAGTAATCAGAAGTCAGACTACATTAGTGCATTTTGTTTTTGTATTACATGACAATTCTTCTCAAAAACTGTTAACTCATAAGCTGAGTGACTGTCACGATCCTGGGTCTTTTGACCCAGCGTTTTGAGTTTTAGTTTATTTTGATGTTTATGGTTTAGGTTTAAGTTCACTGCGTTTTCTAAGTTCATTTATTTATTAGTTTCCCCTTGTGTTTTCAACCCCGGTGTTAAGTCTCCCTTGTCCTTTATGTGTTTCATGTCTGCATGTCTTTTGTTGTCAAATTCATGTTGTCATGTCTGCGTTTCATTATGTTTCCTGTTTTAATTTGAAAGAGGTCCTGTGTTCGTTGTGTTTAATTTTACACTTCCCCAGTGACATCGTTATGTTCATTTGTTTCAGCTGTTCCCCCATGTGTTGCCACTTCTCCTGATCATCTCATGTGTGTATTTAAGTCCTCAGTCTTCCTGAGTTCAGTGTCGTGTCCTCCCTCATAGCTGTGTGTTATTCTCCCAGTGTCTTCCCTGAGTTCATTATTATTAGAGGTTCCCAGTTTAGTTTTGTTCCTTATTTCATCTCCATGCCTGCAATAAAGCAGTATTTTTGATTTCACGTTTGTCTCCGTGAGTTTTGAGTTTGGGTCCTCCCCTGCCTATACACAGCTGTTTTGTGACAGTGACAAATACGACTTTAACCACAGGCATGTCAGGGGGTTGGGTCTGCGACCCAGAATTTTCAGTTGATTTTGTATTTTTGATTTCTTGTGTTACATTGATATAATGTGAGGCTCTTGTGTTATTATTAGTTAGGGTCTAGGTCAGTTTTAGTTTAGTCAATATTATCATCCATGCTCCCTGGATTATATGTCATGTTTCCTGTCCACTCTGTCATGTGTTTCACGTCTGCGTGTTCCATGTTGTCAAGCTTGTGTTATCACGTCTGTTTGTCCTCTCTCCTGTTTCCTGTTTCATTTTGAAAGGTCTGTTGTTTCCATGTTCAGTGTGTTTAGTTTTACTTTTCCCTGTAGCATCATGATCATTTGTGTCAGGTGTGTCTCCCCAGCTATTTCCACTTCCCTCATTACCCTTCTGTGTATTTAAGTCCTGTCTTCCACTGTTTATCATAAGGGGTTCTCTTCATCAACGAAATGAAAACTTATACCTATTAATAGTCTCCAAAAGTTGAATCTGTTCATCTGGACGCAGCGTTTTGAACAGATTCAACTTTTGGAGATTTACTTTCCTGGATGATTGAGAATGCATCAAGACGATACCTATTAATAGGTTAATTTATTCCTATTAACAAAATGTCATTCTCTTCCTCCTCACCTCAAGCCTCATTTCCTGAACTGATGTCAGGGCTCTAACACATGAAAATGTACATAAGATGCTTATTTATCCCCAATATTCCAATTACTTATTGTCAGTAGATTAGACATGTAAACCTCCCATCCCAACAATACCATCTGGTTATAAGCTAACATTATCTTAGCTAAGGCTTGAGTGTCTCACTTTCCTTCTTATAAACAGTTTGATTACATCATCACATCAATTCAAAGTTTATTCACTAATCATCAGAGCACAGTGTAAGATCCTCTGTAAAGAAACAGTCACTAATACTGGCGAACAGCAACTAACAGAGGCTAACAGCAGCAGTGCTTACCAACAGAAAACCTTAACTTGGCTGTCATCGGTCAGACGTGACCTTTACTGACTCATCAACTCATATCAGACTCCTTTCAGAGAGCTTTACAGCTTCTTACTGACTAAATAAAAGTGGGCAGTTCTCACGCAGCATTGACAGCTGAGGTAAACGGTGGCATGACAGCCTTCCACAGATAGAGGAAAAACTCCAGGGCAGATCCCAATTTACTCCAAATAACCGCAGAAATACACTGGACAGTCATTATGGGAAACAGTCTACATCTAAATTGTTTTCAATCTCTCTTGGTTGACAAAAAAAATATTTGTCATATAGCAGCCACCCTGGCTAGAATTATGCACTTGAATTGCTGGGGTACGAATAGACATCAGTTGACTGAAATCTGCAGTCTATAGACATTTTGCCAATAAACACCTCCCAATTCTTAAAAGTTTAACCTTCTGGTGACCGTAACAGGCCGTTACAGCTGCAGTGCTAGTAATATACCAGCAGGAGAATGAAAAATGGAAAAAGAAAATGAAAAACTTAATAAATGGATCCTGGGACCAAAGGACCGACAGCATGGTCGCCTCACAAGGGACTTGCCTGCTGGCTGGGCCTTTCTATGTGCAGTTCACACAGAACCAATAGCTTTTTTTTTCATTTTATAAAGTTCTTTTTTGCTTTTTTGAATTACATTTTGTATAGCTCAGTGTACATGTGTGTCATAACGCATCATCTCATCATAATCAGTCAAACCTAATAAAAGTCCCCAATTAATGCCTTTAGAATGAGCATATTTATTTGTACAGTTATTGTAGCATACTTAATGAAGCCATGTAAAAATTTACCTACATTCCATCATGCTACCTGGGGACTGCTCCATTGTTCTCTCTCTCTCTCTCTCTCTTTTTTCTGGAGCACACAGCCAATGGCCGTCTGTTTTTGTTAAAGGTATCCAGGCCCGTCATGTTTTGCATTTGGTGTTGACCCTCCAATTGTGTTGACCCTTCTTCGCCGCTAAGTATTAACACAATTATGATGACCTGTTTGGACCAGCTTGACACTTTGATAACATGATGGACACTGGACATGCTGAAATCTACAAAGGGTCAAAGTTTAGCTTGCAAACCAAACCTTTGTACACATGTTAAAAATGCACAGTTCTCACTCATTTAGCAGTAACAATGTTCTATGTCCTCAAATGAAACATTTGGGCAGTGTAGTTTAAAGAAAGTGTTTTGTTTAATCTAAAACATTGTAAAAATGTTGTAAATCACTCATATGGCCAACAAGACAGAAAAAGGTGTTCATAAATGAGTGTTCATAATGAGTTTTCATAAATCTTTGTTTCATTTTCTCATGGATGTCCACCCAAGTCTCCCCCTGTTGGCCATTAAAAACAAAGCAGGTCTAAGGCATTCACTTCGTAGAACTCCAAGTAACGTCCATCTTTTACATGCAGCCTGTCATTAAAATGACATTTTATTACTACAGCATGCTGAGTACATTTTCTCCCTTTTAAAATTCATTTTTCAACAGAACAATATTAACAGTTCCAACACGAGCAATGACAAAAAACCCCAAAACATAATTACACAATTGGTGACTCCCTACTTATAAGAGTAACCTTAAGTCTTTTCTTGTATTTGAATACCACAGTAAGCCATCTATATTAATGTGGACTTTTTGATCAAAATCAAAATCTCATTTATTGCCCATGTATATGCACACACATACAAGGAATTTGGTTCCGGTAGATGATGACTCTCAAGCACAGCAGTGTAAATAAATCTCAACAATGTAAGCAACACAATACACACACACACACACACACACACACACACACACACACACACACACACACACACACACACACACACACACACACACACACACACAAAGCTGTGTAAACCAACCATAAATAACCAATCTAGATCTTATATACATAAAATACAGGATGACAGAAATGAAATGAAGTGAAATGAATACTACAGAATGTACATAAGGTGCAGTTGCAGTCTGGCAGTGGGAGCAGTGTGACAGTTCAACTGTTTAGGAGGGAGATGGCGAGGGGAAAGAAACTGTTCCTATGTCGGGCGGTCCTGGTCTGCAGGCTTCTGTACCGTCTGCAAGAGGGCAGCAGGTCAAAAAGTCTGTGTCCAGGGTGTGAGGGGTCTGTGATGATTTTCCCTGCCCGTTTCCTGGTTCTTGAGAGCTACAGGTCCTGGATGGAGGGCAAGGGGGCACCGATGATCCTTTCTGCTGCCCGTACAGTCCGCTGCAGTCTGCTCCTGTCCTGTTTAGTGGCTGCTCCATACCAGACTGTGATGGAGGAGCACAGGACAGACTCAATGACTGCAGTGTAGAACTGGATCAGCAGCTCCTGTGGAAGACTGTACTTCCCCAGTTGTCTCAGGAAGTACATCCTCTGCTGGGTCTTTTTGAGGATGGAGTTAGGTCCTGGGAGATGGTGGTACCCAGGAACTTTAAGATCTCCACAGTCGACACCTGGCTGTCTGATATGGTGAGGGGGAGCAGTGTTGAGGGATGTCTCCTGAAGTCCACTGTCATCTCTACAGTTTTAAGAGTGTTCAGCTCCAGATTGTGCTGACTGCACCAGAGTACCAACCACTCAACTTCCTGCCGGTATGCAGACTCATCACCATCCTGAATGAGGCCAATGGTGTCGTCTGCAAACTTTAGGAGTTTAACAGCCGAGTTCTTGGAGGTGCAGTCATTGGTGTAGAGGGAGAACAATAGTGGTGAGAGTACACATCCTTGAGGGGCACCAATACTGAGGGACCGAGTTTCAGAGGTGATCTCCCCCAGCCTCACTTGCTGCTTCCTGTCTGTCAGGTAGCTGGTGATCGACTGACAGGTAGCTGCATGGTGACACGCTGAGCCTGGGAGAGTTTGGAAGAGAGAAGTTCAGGCACGATGGTGTTAAAAGCCGAACTAAAGTCTACAAACAGGACCCTGGCATAAGTTCCCAGGCGGTCAAGGTGTTGCAGGATGTAATGCAGCCCAAAGTTCACTGCATCATCCACTGACCTGTTTGCCCAGTAGGCAAACTGAAGGGGGTCCAACTGGTGGCCTGTAATGTCCTTCAGATGGGCTAACACCAGTTGTTCAAAGGATTTCATGACCACAGACGTCAAGGCGACAGGTCTGTAGTCATTCAGTCCTGTAATGGTGGGTTTCTTGGGGACCGGGATGATGGTGGAGCGTTTGAAGCAGGAGGGAACTTCACACAGCTCCGCAGATGGGGGTAAAGATGAGAGCCAGCTGTTCAGCACAGGTTTTGAGGCAGGAGGGTGAAACACCGTCTGGTCCGGGGGCTTTCCTGGGCTTCTGTTTCTGAAACAGTCGGCTCACATCCTGAGTGTGTATTCTGAATTTCAGGTAGAAGGAAAGAGGGGTGAGAGGTGTGATGGTCGTTGAGACAGGATTGGGGAGGGTGATGGTAGTCGTTGAGTCTGGATTGGGGAGGGTGGTGGTGGTCGTTGAGTCTGGATTGGGGAGGGTGGTGGTGGTCGTTGAGTCTGGATTGGGGCGAGTGGTGGTGGTCGTTGAGTCTGGATTGGGGAGCGTGGGGGGGGGGGGGGGGGGTGTGTTGGGGGTCAGTGTCTGAAACAATGTCTATGGGAAGGGGAGGGTGAGGGGTGAGAGTCTGTCTGTCTCAAACCTGCAGTAGAATGTATTCAACTCATTGGCCAGGTCTTTGTTTGCTTCAACAGGCGGTGGGGGGCGTCTGTAACTGGTGATTTCCTGCAGGCCCTTCCACACTGATGGAGGGTCATTGGCTGAGAGCTGTCCTTTTGGCTGCTTTGATCTCCCTGGTCAGTGTGTTCCTGGCCTGCTTGTACAGGGCCCTGTCACCACTTCTTTAGGCGTCCTCCTTGGCCTTACGAAGATGTTGGAGTTGAGGAGTGAACCATGGTTTGTTGAGTATTATGAAGTCACTTTACTACTGTCTACTTAGTTGTAATGCATATATTGGCACACATGCTTGCAGTAAATGCTGACAATGTTGTAAAGAGTGCAGCTGTAGCATACTATACCAGATAAACTATACCATCACATCATTTCAGAAGCACTCAAAGCATCTGCTTCAACATTATATTTGGTCCCAAAAGAGTATGCCGTCTTCATGTAGACCTAACCTGATTAACAAGGTTAAAAAAAACCAAAAAAAAACACCTTCTATTTAAGTTTACTAAACTCGCCAGTAACACCACACTCAAAAAGAAAAAGTCCGGCATAGAGTGGCTGGGTGAATGTGGCCCGAACTTTGTGGAGGAGAGTCATGGTTTTAGAGACGCTGTAGAAAGACAGAATACCTGCACTGTGATCCAGGTACACTCCTACTCTGGAGGACCGAGGACCTGAGAGGGGAGTTTTGTTTTTGTTGTACAAAAACTGATAACGCTCTGTTTTACAACTTAAAGCCCAGGATTTATCATTCCATCCAAATCCACTTTCATCTGAGCGCCCTACTCTACTGATATTTTTGTAAGCAACTGCTACATAAATTGCTCTCCCACTCCACTCCACCTCGTAGTAACAACGTCCAGTCAGACTCTCTCTACTCAGGACCTGAAACCAAAAGGTGAATCTATCTGAATGTTCAGAATGTAATGGTTGTTTTATTACTGTTGCTTTTCTGTTTCCTTCAGACAATAACAGACATCTGTGTGCTGTGTTTGGATCCAGTGTGATGTCACATGAATATTTTAAGAATTCAGCTCTGGTCTTTGGCTCTGGTAGTGACAGTAAAACATCCACTTCAGTGACTGTCAGTGAGATGTTTGTCCATTCCTCTCTCAGAATGTCCTGTAGTTTATCTCTGGTCTCTGACACAGCTGCTGTCACATCCTCAAAGTAGCTCAGAGGACGAATATTGATGCTGGGTGAGTGTGTAGACTCACTGAGTGCTGACAGTGAGGGGTAGTTGTGTATAAAATGGTTGTGATCCTCTGTGTGTGAGAACTGCTCCAGCTCGCCGTCTTTCCTCTTCAGCTCAGCGATCTCCTGCTCCAGCTTCTCCTGAAGCTCTTTGACTCGACTCACTTCAGTTTCCTGCTGGGATCTGACCTGCTGCTTCACATCAGAGCTTCTTTTCTGGATGAGACGGATCAGCTCAGTGAACATCTTCTCACTGTCCTCCACTGCTTTATCAGCAGAGCCATTGATGGCCTCCACCTCCTGTTGAAGCAGCGTCACATCTTTCTCTCGCTCCTGGATTCTCTGCTGGATGTTTAGTCGTCTCACCTCGAGCTCCTTCTGCTTCTCAGTCCTTTCTGCTGCAGCTGGGACTGTTTCATGGCCTTTATGTTCATCCATTGTACAGAGATAACAGATACTCTGCTGATCAGTACGACAGAAAATCTTCATCACCTCATCATGACGAGAGCAGATGTTCTCCTGGAGCTTCTTGGAGGGGGCCACCAGCTTGTGTTTCTGTAATGGAGCTGCATCATAGTGAGGTTGGAGGTGTTTCTCACAGTAAGAGGCTGGACAAGATAAACAGGATTTGATGGCTTTCAGCTTCTTCCCAGTGCAGACATCACAGGCCACATCTTCAGGTCCAGCATAGCAGTGATCAGCTGGAGCAGCTTGGAGTCCAGTCTTCTTCAGCTGTTCCACTAAATCTGCTAACACAATGTTTTTAACCAGGACAGGCCTCGGTATGAAAGTCTTCCTGCATTGAGGGCAGCTGTGGCTTCCCTTCCTGTCCTCTTCATCAAAGTGAGATTTAATACAGTTCATGCAGTAGCTGTGTCCACAGGGAATAGCCACCGGATCCTTCAGTAGATCCAAACAGATTGAACAAGTGATGGTTTCTCGATCCACTTGAACTCCTTGCTGTGCCATTTATCCTCTCAGTGACAGTAGGTGTGTGAGCATTTATTTTGTAGATGGTAACCTAGTTTGACTTCATAGTTGAAGTGTTTCAGTGGTGAATGAAGCTTGTCAAGTTTTGTGTATCACCACGTTGGTTTCAGTCATCTTCAAACTGCAGATCTAAAGGACAGTGATCAAAGAAACATGGGTCATTTTTTCACTATGTTGTGTTTGCATCTAATATATCAGTGTTGATGGATGCCAAATGAGTAGGTGAGTGTTTTGTGCTGTGACCTTTAGTGTTGTGGAGAATTTGGCTACTTTAGTTGGAACACTTGTGAGTGTTGTTGGCCAGGTGATGGCAATAACAATGTGGGGTGGTGAGCCAGCCTTGTTGTGATCATTGTGTGGCCATAGCTCTCCATTTGTGGTTGGTCACTAGCATGCTTGCTTTACTGAACTTTGGAGATTAAAGTAACTTATTGTGGTATGTGACCACTTGTGTGGTGGAGACAACAGATCACTTGGTTGTGGTTATTATTTTTTGCGATAGAATGATATTACCTGAAGTGCTGTGACTTATATTAATCTCATATTAATCAAAATGCCATATAATCATATAGTGTAGTACTAAGTATGGAACGCCAGGACTGCCATAATGAATTACTTAAATACACCATTAAATAATTAATTAAATGTGGCAATAATTAATTAAAATTGGAATTAATTAATTAAATAAATAGTTATGACACATGTAATTAATTAATTATTGACACATTTAATTAATTATTTATGTATTTCACATTTTAATTAATTATTGACACATTTAATTAATTATTTAATGATATATTTATTTATTTCATTTTGGCAGTCCTGGCGCCTGGCTCTCATCATGAATTAATTTTATCTGTCAGACTCACCCATCAAACTCAGGGGGCGGGATTAACGCTGCCCATGCAGCTTCTCTAACACTTGATTGGTTGCCGTGCAATGTAAGTCAAAACAGGTCGATCCTAGATAATTGCTTCTGTAGACTTGAGGCAGCCAGGTATCCCAGAATGCATTTCAAATCACAGGCAGCAATGGTGGTAGTGTAGTTTTAAAATACCCCGTTTTTCTGTCACCAACTACACTTTTAACAGTGTTTTAGCCACGAATGTCGCGCCGTAATCTTCACATGTCTGGTCAGGTTGTCAACATAGAACATGTTTGCAAAAGTGCTCAGATGTTTTCAGAGATTTCACTGCTCTGCTAACAGTCAGCATGCAGAGTGCACCGAGGGGGTTACGTTAACCGGTTTGTTTACATATTCCACTCTCTGTGTTCCACATGTTGCATTCCCATATTCTCATTTTCACCGAACGATCGTCTCTTTCCGCCTGGTCTTGTGTCTCTGTGCTTCTGTAACATAAAGAACGAGCTGACATTTTTCTCACGAAACCAGCGATCAGCTCAACAGACCGTCAGTTTACCTGCATGCATACTCCTCACCTGTCAGCTGTTTAACACCTGCTGCTGATTCAAGAAACACGCCCACGTTACCTGGTGATAGTCACAGTTTAATTGGGCAGCCGGTGCTCGATATAACGCAATGTCAGCGCATTTTTCTGCACAAGATAAGTAAATATAGTATTTCTCCCGAGCGCAGAGCTGCTGGAGCTTGTTTCCTTACAGAGCACTTTATAGGCGAAGCCACTTTATCGGCGGCTGATGTCCAATCACCGCACACAGCTTTGAAACCTCACCTGAGTTTTAGCTCTCAGTGGTTAAACGCTGGACTTAATTCACTCAGGTTTTGTCTGTCGGGTCACGTTTACTTCGCTGTTTTATTTACAACTGAGCAAATCAGTTTGGCTGAGGCTAAAGTTACGTTTCATAACTGCAGAGTTTTACAGACGTTTAATGGTTCACTGGCACATGTGTTAGACTGAACTATTCGCTTTTCTTTATTTGGTGTGTTTTGGATTTAACAGTGAATTTTGAGATTAAACTCACTTTTAAAATGTTTTTATACAAAGAGGAAAGAGAAGGCGCATTTCCAGCGAGAGGAGCAGAGTTTCCTACAGCATGTTCGTCATGAAGACTGCAACCTGGACAGAAATATTATATCATCTGTTTTTTAATAGTTATTCAACTGTATTCTAAGCACCAGCTGTCTGTTAGAATTTTTAGAGTTTACTTAACTAAAAATAAATGAGGTTAACATATAATTTGTGTGATTTCTCTCTCTCTCTCTCTTTTTTTTTTTTCTTTTTCGGTCATGTTATGTTTAACTGTCAAAGGTTTGTTACAAACTATGAAACACATCGTGCAGACTTCTGGATGTTAGAAGAAAACTAATACTGCTCATGAATGAGACTAAAGGCAGGAAGGTGTCCTTTAAAACTAAACATGTTAATAGGACCTCCCTATTTATATCATAGTTTATGATATAGCACGTGCATTTCAGTAATAGCCTACTGATTTCAGTGTAGTGGTGAACAGTCACGCAGCTCACGTGGGCGTTATCTGTGATACTCCTTAACTATAATTTATCCAAGTTAACGTCAGTTAACCATTCAGACAGTTCTTTTGCAATGAAAAACATAAACACATATGCTGCGTATTGTTTACATTGCAGCTGCTTATGCAGTAACCATGGTAACCACGGACTCTGAGCGGCTGGATCGACGGAGGTCAGACAACAATTTTACATGTATGATCTTAAAACAGGACACAGCCATTATCCGTCCTGGCCTCATATCAAATGTGAACGCAGACTGAGTCTATGTTTGACGTTTGCTTTATATCTAATCTTCCTCTCAAACATTTAAACAGCAGCGAGTCTGCAGCTGAGGGAACACAAACTCAAACTGTCGGAACAGGTTCGATCGTGGATTCATTTGGTAATTTATTAAATGTATAACTGTTATTCTAATCTGCTGCTGAGTCTCTTACACTGATGAAAATGCAGAAAACACAGATCACGAACACCTGTTCAACCAATCACTTTCTTTCCACTTTGATCTGCGACAAACTGACGGTTCATCTCTGTTACAGTGTTGCGTTAGACTGCTATATTTTTGTGTTCTTCATGCTGTAGATTTTCAAGTCTCTGGAATAGTTGGCAGTATTAAGGATGCTTTTCTGTAAAATCACATTGATATGACCCGTGACATATTCATAGATGACAGTTAGTCAGCTGGGAAACTCTGGGTTAACTCAGAGAGCTGAAGATATCGTGGATATGCTGACCTCGCTCCGTGGTATACCAACCCATGATTAATATTCACGTTAAAAATATTAGCCGAACATCATGAAGTCTGTATGTGTTTCACAGTGTCGAACAACCTTTGTACAGTTAAAGCCAGCAGTTACTACATGACGGAAACACCAACGTTATCTCTCTTCTGCGATTATACGCAGGTCACGCTGATTACTGAACAAAAACCCAAAGATCAGCTGTTAATCGAATTTATTTGCTCTCTCTCCTCTTTAAACATGTTTTTAATGTTAGTTATAATTCAGAATTGGCGACTGAAACACGTAGAACACATACGAACATCAGGAAATAAAACCCCGATAAATAACCTCAGTAAAAGAAGTCAGTGTCAGCGGGGGTTATTACAGCTGTGTACCGGGGCCTGCGCTTTGTCGGCGGTAATAACAGCTCGATTGCTTGCGAGGCGAGCGGGTCTATCCCACGCTTTGCCGTGAGACTGGGCAGACATCTCCGAAATCATCGAAGCACTTTTGCAAAGAGGCTGTATCTTGACAAACCGACCACACATATGAAGATTAAACCACTACATTCTTGGCTAAAAAATATTAAAACGGTATTTGGTGACACACAAACAGGGTTTTTCAAAGTTCAGTTCTGTTAGTTTCCACATGCCGGTTGTGCTAAAAACAATGGCCACCAGGCCAAAGCAATGGTTTTGACTCGATCAGCGTTAACCCCGCCCCCTGAGTTTGATGGGTGAGTCTGACAGATAAAATTAATTCATGATGAGAGCCAGGCGCCAGGACTGCCAAAATGAAATAAATAAATCATTAAATAATTAATTAAATGTGTCAATAATTAATTAATTAAATGTGTCAATAATTAATTAATTAAATGTGTCAATAATTAATTAATTACATGTGTCATAACTATGTATTTAATTAATTAATTCCAATTTTAATTAATTATTGACACATTTAATTAATTATTTAATGGTGTATTTAATTAATTCATTATGGCAGTCCTGGCGTTCCATATTAAGTGGACACAGCCCTGAATAATAAAGGCATTAGAATACATGTCCTTTAGTTGTAGACTCTCGCCCACGTTTGCCTGCAGAACAGTAGATAACAGGGAACCATCTTCTAGTGGAAACTTACTGAAATGCTGTTGTTTAGACTAGAATGGGGTGCCCGGTAATAAAACTGTCAAGTGCCCGTCACCATTTTGAGATCTGCGGCAACGTGTTATGCAGGACGCATCTCCCTTCTAGAAGTGATTGTGTAAGAGAATAAAGTGTGAAATGGTCTACTGAGCAGTGTGTTGTCTTCTATCGAATCAAAAGAACTCGGTGAAGTGTTGATTTTTAACAATTTGGTGGCTCGTCCGGGATTTCAATAGGAGGCTAAGGAAGACAGATTGGTAAGCACCACCTTTAATCAAAAGTGTGCATATTGGAGCTTATCTAAATTGTCTGTTCGCTAAGTTGATCGAATACTCAGTGTCAATTTGCTGCAGTAGACAAAGAGGCAGTGTGTGATCCATCCCAGTGTGTTATTATACCCACAATTTAGTTGCTCTAAGTAAACAAGCCGAGTAAATGGATTGGTGGTTGCAGATAACAACTGAAATGAAGAGTAAAAGTAACTAGAAAAAATTGCATTTCCTGCGAAAATGCTGTGTGGATGCCTTAACGCCGAAGCTGTCTGCTGAAAATAGCTGAAAAAGATGAAAAGTTGCAAAAAAGAAAAAAAAAATTGTATGGTGGTGAAGAACTGAAAATTCTGCTGAAAACAGGTGAAGAAGCACAAATTTTTTGCTGAAAAGTGGTGAAAAGCCAAATGTTCTACTGAAAAGGGGTAAAGACGGAGAAATTTTTGCTGAAAAGTGGTAAAAAGAAATTTTACCATGAGCAGGACTCGAACCTGGCCTTCCTGGTCTCAAGGCAGGTACTCATCTCACTGACCCAAACTCATTCTCTCAAGGAAGAGGTGGATAGACTGACAATTCTGCTCAAATGAGCAGAAGCTGCTGAGAATTGTGCTGATAAGAGGCGAAAAGGATGAAAATTTTGCAGAAAAGAGGTGAATCAGCAGAATTTCTGCAGAAAAGAGGCAAAGAAGCAGAATGTTGCGCTGAAAAGAGGTGAATCAGCAGAGTTTCTGCTGAAAAGAGTTTTTTTTTCTGAAAACAGCCCAAAAAAGCTGGAATTTGTGCTGAAAAGGGGTGAAAAAAATGAAAATTTTGCTGAAAAGGAGTGAAGAAGCTAAAGTATACCAAATCAAAGTATTTGTGCCAAACCATAGTATTTCTGCCATATTGTGGTATTTGTGCCACAAAAGTTACCACATTACAACATGAATACGGATTAAAGGTGAAAGAAACTGGCAACAAATTCCTCCACTACAAACCAGTCTGATACCACTTCTTTGCAGTGTTCACGTTTACTAAGGCACTACCCAAAAGGCGCCACAAGAGGGCACTCCAACACAAGAGATGACCTATGTACACTGATGCACTTAGTAACAGTCAGCCTCCTACTTAGCCACTACATAATACAGCGATATTACAGTGTACAAATTCACATAAATTTGTAGGGGGAACAAACAAAGCAGGAACAAGCCCAAAACAATAAAATAACTGGGCTGCCATAGCTATCGCTAACTAGCACATACGCTAAAGGTAACTAAAACCAATACACACAAGTAGCAGGGTAAACATCTTAAGCATGAAACATTAACTCACGTTTATGTGACACACCATCCCCAACAAATACAGGATGGGCTATTTGCTCCCCTTCCCAGCAGCTCTCTCCTCAATTGTTAGCCCAGGAACGAAGGAAGACCATCTAGATCAAAAGTCCCATGAATTCCCTCACTGCTCAGAGGCTGCTGGGTAATGTAGCTCACAATAACACAGGTTTTTCTACAAGCACAAATACTATAACATAGCAGAAGTACTGTGATTTTGTTGAAATACTATGCTTTAGGACAAATACTATGATTTGGCAGAAATACTATGTTTTAGGACATATACTATGATTTGGCTCAAATACTATGATATAGCAGCAATACTATGTTTTGGCACAAATACTATAATTGAGTGCAAGTAATTTAAGATAACAGAAATACTACGATTTAGCAGAAATACAATGTTTTTGCAGAAACACTAATTTCACTCAAATACTTTGAAATAGCCGTAATACTATGATTTGGCAGAACATAACAGAAATTCTACGACTTAGTAGTAATACTATAACATAACAGAAATATTCATTGGGCACAAATACTATAATTTGGCACAAGTACCATGTTTTGACAAAATCCCATAATTTGGCACAAATACTATGATTTGGCAGACACTATGATTTAGCAGAGATAATATGATTTGGCAGAAAAATACTAAACTTTGGCACAAATACTATAATTGAGTACTTTAAGATGAGAGAAATACTATGATTTAGCAGAAATACAATGTTTTTGCAGAAACACTGTAATTTCACTCAAATACTATGAAATAGCAGTAATACTATGATTTGGCAGAAATACTATGTTTCAGTACAAATACTATGACAAAGCAGAAATACTATGACTTAGAAGTAATACTATAACAAAAGGGATTCCTCAAAATACTATGAAATTGCAGTAATTCTATGATTTGGCAGAAATACTGTACTTTGTACAAATACAATGCTTTGGTACAAATAGTATATTTTGATTTGAATACTATGATTTGGCACGATTAGTATGATTTAGTACAAATACTATGAATTGGCAGAAATACTGTGACTTAGTAGTAATACTATAACATAACAGATATACTGTGATTTAGCAGACATAGTATGTTTTTGCACAAATACTACGATTTCACTCAAATACTGTGAAATTGCAGTAATACTATGATTTTGAAGGAATACTATGATTTGGTAGAAATACTATGCCTTAGTAGTAATACTATAACATAACAGATATACTATGATTTTGCAGACAGTCTATGTTTTTGCACAACTATCACAATGTGGCAGAAATACTATGATTTGGCACAAGTACTATGATTTAGTAGAAATACTCTTATTGGCACAAATACTATGTTTCAGTACAAATACTATGATATGGCAATAATACTGCGTTTCAGCACAACTACTGAGATTTGATTGAAATACTATGATTTAGAAGAAATACTATGACTTCGTACAAATACTACTATGTTTTGGTTCGAATACTATGATTTGCAAAAAATACTATGATTTGGCACAAGTACCATGATTTAGTACAAATACTACGAATTGGCAGAAATACTGTGACTTACTAGTAATACTTTAACATAACAGATATACTGTGATTTAGCAGACATAGTATGTTTTTGCACATATACTACGATTCTGCTCAGATACTATGAAATTGCAGTAATACTATGATTTTGAAGGAATACCATGATTAGGTAGAAATACTATGCCTTAGTAGTAATACTATGACATAACAGATATACTGTGATTTAACAGACAATATGTTTTTGCACGAATACTACGATTTCGCTCAAATACTATGAAATTGCAGTAATACTATGATTTTGAAGGAATACTTTGATTTGGTAGAAATACTATGCCTTAGTAGTAATACTATAACATAACAGATATACTGTGATTTAGCAGACATAGTATGTTTTTGCACAAATTCTACGATTTCACTCAAATACTGTGAAATTGCAGTAATACTATGATTTTGAAGGAATACTGTGATTTTGCAGACATAGTATGTTTTTGCACAAATACTACAATTTGTCAAGAAATACTATGTTTGGGCACAAATACTATGATTTGCTATAAATACTATGATTTGGCACATATACTATAATCAGCAGATATACTATAACATAACAGAAATTCTACGACTTAGTAGTAATACTATAACATAACAGAAATTTTAATTGGGCACAAATAACATGATCTGGCACAAATACCATGATTTGGCAAAAAAATACCATGATTTGGCACAAATACAATGATATGGCAGAAATACTATGATTGGGTACAAATACTATGATTTGGCACAAGTAGTATGACTTAGTACAAATACTATGATTTGGCAGAAATACTATGATTTAGCAGAAATACTATGTTTTAACATAAATAATATCTTTTGACAGAAATTTCTGCTAAAAGGTACTATTTCTGCTTTTTAGCAGAAATACTGCAATTTTGCATAAATACTATGATTTGGGATAAATACTATGATTTGGCAGATATACTATATTCAGCACATATACTATAACATAACAGAAATACCTCCACCTACTAGTAATACTATAACATATCAGAATTGTCATGATTTGACACAAAAACCATGATTTGGCACAAATACCATGATTTGGCAAAAATGCTATGATTACACAGAATTACTATGATTGAGCAGAAGTACTAAGATGTAGTAGAAGTACTTTGATTTAGCACAAATACTATTATGGAGGAGTAATACTTTAACATGGGAGAAATATTGATACACACACATACACAGAGAGCAAAGGGAACAGTGGCTGTTAAGAGTCTGGACTTGGTATATCTAGGTCAGCTAAATTGGCTGCACCTGCTGTAATCAGCCCTTACACACACAGACAGAGAGAAGTATGAGTCTTCTTCAGTGTATTTCTCACATTCAGGACTCCCCTCGAACAAATGGCCATAATTTCCTAACCGTAGGGGCTAGAACGCTCATTCTGACACTGTTTTGTTCAGAAGAGATGGGGGAATCTGCAGGTCTTCATAATTCAGAGATAAAATATAAAGTATTGAAGATATATGACTTGTAATACACTGTAACTGAGTAGAGACAAAGCAAAACTGCCTTGACTTGCCCTCAAACAACGTTTTGTAACTCTAAATCTATATGGAGCATCAAAATCATTCTTTCACCGTACGAAACAGCAGGCTTTGGTGAACAGTCATGGAAATTTTCAGGTCTCTGTGGAAATCCATCAAAAAGATTTGACGAGAGAAAAAAGTGCCGCATTTCCAGAGTTTGAAATCTGAACAGATCTGAGCGAATGATGAATTTCCTACCCTCAAACAAGTGTAACTCATCTCAGAACGGTAATAGGTGAGAAATAACTTCTTGAATTGTGAGCATCAGGAGTGTCTGAAGATATATTTGCACAAGCCTCATGTCTCAACTTTGTTTCGTTAAGGAGATATGACGATTTGAAAATGCCTCTCATTACAGAAATCCAGCGCTGATTTTGAACAAACTCTCCATTGACTCTCTAAGGAGACTTTACAGACTTTGTGTTGCTCTGAGGAGATTTGCCAAAATTCTGTAACACCCACAACAATAACAGTGACAATTTCTGAAAGCCAGCAAAAATACCTACGTTTTGATGTATAATTTGTGGGGGTTGAGTGGAAATTGAGCGAGTAGCAAGAAGTTGTTCAGACATGAAGAGAAAATTCAGAAAGGACAAGTGCACACTCTGAGTTAATTGCATAGCAACCATAACAACGCATGTATTTTCTGAAAAATCACAATTTTGCAACTAAAAACTTAAAGAGGTATAAAATTAAAACGGTAGAAGATCTGAAAAAGCTGAATCATACAGGAATAGCCCAATAATCTGAGAACATTTTAAAGTTTGAATGGAGTTTCTAGGTGAAAGTATGAGGAAGTAGTTAAGTTTCAAAAACAAGCAAGTTTTAGCAGAATTTCTGAAGAATTTTAGAACTTTCCCATTCATTCCAATGGGACAAAAAATTGCATAAAAAGCTTAATATTTTAAAAAGTATAATAGTTAAAAGTACAAAAAGATATAGCACAAATGAGCACAAATAGCTGAATATTGTGAAATTTGAACTGAGAAAATAGCACAAAAACTGCGGAAGTAGTTAAGCGGCGAAGAACGGAGCAACTTGAAGAATAAAGTATAAAGAATAAAGAGAAACAGGAACTCAATAGTGTGGAAGCCCTTTTAGGGCATCCACACAACTAGAAAAATTTGCATTTCCTGCGAAAATGCTGTGTGGATGCCTTAACGCTGAAGCTGTCTGCTGAAAAGCTGAAAAAGATGAAAAGTTGCAAAAAGTTGTACGGTGGTGAAAAAGAAAATGTCACCCTGAGCAGGAGTCAAACCAGGCCCTCCTGGACTCAAGGCATCTACTCAGCTCACTGAGCCAAACTCATTCTCACAAAGAAGAGGTGGACAGACTGACAATTATGCTGAAATTAGCAGAAGCTGCTGAGAATTGTGCTGATAAGAGGTGAAAAGGCTGAAAATTTTGCAGTAAAGAGGTGAAACAGCAGATTTGTGCTGATAAGAGGTGAAAACGCTAAACTTTCTACTGAAAAGAGGCAGAACAACCTGGTTCTGCTCAATTTCAGTCCACCAATCAGAGGTATTGCCTCTGTCTGCTTCATCAGGCTGTGTACTTTTGTGTAAAAAAAAAGAAAGAAAATGTTACCATGAGCAGAATTCGAACCTGGCCCTCCTAGTCTCAAGGAAGCTAGTCATCTCACTGAGCCAAAGTCACTCTCAAAAACAAGAGGTGGAGAGACGGACAATTCTGCTAAAATGAGCAGAAGCTGCTGAGAATTTTGCTGATAAGAGGAGAAAAGGCTGAAAATGTTGCAGAAAAGAGGTGAATCAGCCGAATTTCGGCTGAAAAGAGGGAAAGAAAGATGCACTGAAAAGAGGTGAATCAGCAGAATTTCTGCTGAAAAGAGCTTTCTGCTGAAAACACCTGAAATAGATGGGATTTGTGCTGAAAAGGGGTGAAAAAACTCACAATTCTGCTGAAAAGGGGTGAAAAATGAGCAGTATTTCTGCAGAAAAGACAGAAAGAAGCAGAACATTGTGCTGAAAAGAGGTGAATGAGCAGAATTTCTGCTGAAAAGAGGGTTTTTGTTTTGAAAACAGCAGAAAAAACTGAAAATTTTGCTGAAAGGGGGTGAAGATGCTCAAATTTGTGTTGAAAACAGTTAAAAAAAAGTTTAACTGTGAACTGAATAATTTGTTGCCATAAGTGGGATTTGAACCCGGGCCTCCCAGTCTTAGAATGGCTGCTCATCTCACTGAGCTAAAACACAGATCAGCCCGGCGAGCAGAAATAAGTGACCACATTGATAATGTGTTCCATTCATTTCAATGGGCAAAAATATTGCAAAAAATATTCAATATCTCAAAAAGTATAGAAGTTATGAGCACCAAAAGTCATAGCACACATTAGCAGAAAGAGCAGAATTTTTTAGAGTTTGAACGGAGAAAATCGGCTGAAAACTGAGGGAGTAGTTAAACGGCAAAGAACGGAGCAACTAGAAGAATAAAGATAAAGAATAAAGAGAAACAGGAAAACAATAGTGTGGATGCCTTGAGGCATCCACACAATTATCCTAGGGCGTGGTTGCTCTACTCGCTCGCGGATGCGAGGGCGAGGCCCATGGGACGGGACTAGGGTGGCAACCTGGGAAGTTGAGGACCCCTGAACAGCTAAATTGGAGTGTGGGATCCTCATCGCAGTTGAAAGCCTGCACAAGAGTGGGCCCAAGTTTTTTCGCTGGCTAGATTCCGTGCGGGGGGTGGGGGGCGGGGGGGGGGGGGGGGGCGAGCCCGTGCAGCGCCTGTAGGCTGTGTGCGTGAATGTGAAAAGCGCGAGAGGTCGCGTCTCGATTGAAATTGAGTAGTTAAATTCACCGCGGTTGACAGCCTGTATGAGAGTGGGCCCAAGTTCTTTAGCCAGTTCAATTCTGAGTCGAGATTGGTGACCCTGCTACAGTGTCTTTGACTGAAGAACCTGAAGAGTATGAAGCATTTTATAGGCGGGGACAGAGAGAGCGACGTGAGGAGGAAGAGCGAGGACTAGAGAAAGGGGGTTGTCGTATGCACCTGTGCAGCCAATCCAAAGGGGGAAAGGTCCACTGGGACACCGAGAGCGAGGGTCCTGGACAGTACCCCATATTGTCTTCGAGCGGCAGAGATAGAATTACTGAGGGAGGGGCAGGGTGGCTGAGACAATTGGACCTGATTTAGAGGGGGCGGATTCACATCGCTGGGAGAAACACTTGGTGCACCATCTTCATAAGTATAAACTGGAGAAAGACAAAAAGAAAGGTGATCTAGAGGAACTTGAAGAACAATTATTGAAGCTTAAGGTGGGAGAAGCAAGACAACAGGCGTCAGATAAAAAGAAAGAGGGGAAAACTGCTAAGGTGATGGTGACTCAAGGTCATCAAACTGACCCTAATCCCCTTGACCCACACCCAAATAATTATCGGCCGAATCCATATCCAGGATACTATGACGGACTGCAAGCCGCGCCCATGCCGAGCTGGGGTGGTAATATGGGGCCCAGTAGGGGTAGGGCAAGAGGCCATGGTGGCTCGGTGGGTGTGAGGGGGGCACCTGGCTGCGGAAGGGGAGTGCCTGGAGCGGGACGTGGGTGGCATGGTATTTGTTGGATCTGTGGTCAGCCAGGGCACTGGGCCAGAGACTGTTATCAGCAGCAGCCTCAGCAATACACTGGTCAGCTACAATGGGGCAGAGGCGGACCCCAATATCAAGCACCTAACCCACACATGACACCCGGATCACGTCCACAATTCCCGACCTGGGAGGCCGGCTGGGATGGGCAGCAGTGGATGCAGTGATATACCCCACAGAGAGGCCGGGGAGACAGGGAAAGGCAGACCCATTGCTCCCAATGACGGTGAATGGACTGACTCTGCCGTTCCTGGTTGATACTAGAGCCACATATTCCACCATCTGTGAGGCTCCAGGAGAGACGTGATTATCTGGGGACGAAGTCAGTGTGGTCGGCTTCTCTGGGGTTCCAATGTCGCTGCCTGTCACGACACCTTTAAAGACTGAACTTGGTAACCAAGTAGTGACGCATCTGTATGTGATTTCAGTACAAGTCCCAGTAAATTTAATGGGCAGAGATTTGCTGATTAAACTTGGTGGCGTATGTGAATTCACAGGCTTTTACTATGACCCCGCTGAGGGAGCAGAGACTCAGTAGAGTCTTGGAAGCCCCAAATTTGATATTCACACATGAACAAATCAATATGGCAGACCAAATGGGATCTGGAGAACCACATCTCTGCACCCAGGTGGTCTGGAAGGAAGAAAAGACTAGACCAGACCTTAAAGCAGAGCCATTAGAGGGGGCGGAGGACCTCTTCACAGATGGCTGCTGTTTTAGGCTATGCAGGCTATGCAGTAGTGAGGGGAGAAAATGGAAGACTGGTGACTGAAAGAGAGGGAGTATTCTGGGCCCACCAGTCTGTTCAGAGAGCTGAGCTTAAAGCTGTCATTAAGGCCCTGAAATTAGGGAAAGGAAAAAGATTGAACATCTACACGGACTCAGCATATGTGTTCGGAGCTGCACATGTGGAACTGGGCCAGTGGAAACGGGCTGGATTTCGAACTTCAGCACAACAGCCCATCAAGCATGAAAAGGAAATAAAAGAGCTGGAAGAAGCTCTAAAAGGACCTTTGGAGGTGGCAATCATCAAATGCAAAGATCATGATGATTCAGACAGACTGCAATCGACAGTCTGTGGCGAGAGGAAACAGAGTAGCAGATGAGGCGGCGAAGAAGGCGGCTGGATACACGGGAGTGAAACAGATGGTGAGTATGGGTATGGAGTATGAGGTAACTCCTGGATTGGAGAAGGAGGACATCATTAAAAAGCAGGAGAAGGCCCCACTGGAAGAGAAATCAGTATGGAGAGAAAGGGGGGCCAGAGAAGTGGAGGAAATATGGAGAGGACCTAATGGGAGACCGGTCCTAACGGCAGGTCTGGCAGAGAGGAAGATTAGAGAGGCTCATGGCTTAGGGCATGTGGGTGTGACCCAGATGGAGAGGAATCTCTGTCATTGGTGGCACCCATACCTGAAGACCATGGTGCGGGAGCATGTGAGGACTTGCCTGATCAGTGGACAGTACAACTCCAAGGTAACAGTGAAGCCAGAGATGGGTAAGTTTCCCCTGCTCCAAAGACCCGGGCAGGAGATTGTAATCAATTACACGGACATGGCTATGTCCGCAAAAGGGTTCAGATATCTGCTGGTGTCTGACAGGGTGGCCGGAAGCATGGCCAGTGAAGAGAGAAGATAGTAAGACGGTGACCTGGGTTAGAATCTGTTAGGCAATTTAAAGCACTCAAGGCTCTTGTCTCAAGTTTTACATCACAGGTGGCCACAGATCAAGGACAGGAGCAGAAGGTGCCAAAGGTGAAGTGGGTGTGTCTGAAGGTCTTCAAGCGGAAGTGGAACGAGCCGAGGTGGACAGGTCCGTTCGAAGTGGTGACCAGGACCTCACATGTAGTCCAACTGAGAGAGAAAGGTGAAACCTGGTATCACTGGAGTCAGTGCGCTGTGGCGGTAGAGCCTAGGAGGTCCGAAAGGCTCTGCAAAAAGGGGGACTCGGCTGGTTAATTCAAAACTCCCGAGAGCAAAATGTGTCTGATTGTGTGGCCTGTGCGGCGGCCAGACCATATTTGTTTACTGAACCAGCACCCCTGTATCCAGATCGCCGCTGGCGGTTTAAGTGTATGAATAGATTAACTAGGGAGGCAGTTTCGGAGGGCAACTGCACCATGTTGGCCAGTCTGTTTCCCCCAATTGATAATAAAACTATATTGGGACCATTCACACCGAGAAAAGCAAATGATACCCGTTTTAACTTTACTGTTTCTGAACCTTCCAGCCACAAGCATGACGCCGGTGAAATTCCAGCTGACTGGTGTGTAGAAGTTTTTCCAGCCAGGGGGAACGCCTCACGGGATAAGGACACATATGGCACGATCTGGTTTGTATTATTATTGCGGAGGATATTGTTTGTTTGTGAGAATCCCAAGGGGAACATCTGGCTTGTGCGCCTTAGTACAGTTGAGGGCCCCATTAATTCTAGTGGGTGAAAAGAGGGTCTGATTGGGTAAACCCGGCACTGCCCAACTAACGGCGAGACGTAGACGTCATGTTTTGAGGAAGCGTTCAACAAGCTTGTTTGACCTTTCTACGGGTTCACCAACGTATATAGACTGTATTGGTGTGCCCAGAGGAGTGCCAGACGATTATAAGTTGGCTGACCCAATTGCGGCTGGGTTTGAGAATTTGCCTTTGATTGCAGGGCTTATCCCAATTACTCCAAATAAGAATGTGGACCGTATTAACTACGTCCATTATAATATCCTTAGATTGGCAAATTTAACCCGTGATGCTGTAGGAGGATTTGCGGAGCAATTAGGACCCACTTCTCTTATGACTGTGCAGAATCGAATGGCATTAGACATGTTGTTGGCGGAAAAGGGGGTACTTGCGCGATGTTTGGCGATATGTGCTGTACTTTTATTCCTAATAATACAGCCCCTGATGGATCCGTGACCAGAGCGTTAGAAGGCCTGAAGACCTTGTCTACAGTGTTGGGCAAGTTACTTTGAAAAAGTAATTAATTATAGTTACTAGTTACTTCTTCAAAAAAGTAACTGAGTTAGTAACTGAGTTACAAGATTCTAAAACTAATTAATTACTTGAAAAGTAACTATTGCGTTACTTTAAAAAAAAAAAAGTGTTTAACCCTCTGGGGTCCAGGGTATAATTGGCCATTTTTAAACACGTTTAATTTGACCTCCACATTTCACCTTTAAAAACTATTTACTTTGCCTTGTTTGGTATCATCTTTTTCAGCACAACCTCACGTATCTGAATTTACAGTTATGTTTTCATTTTGACATACTGTATTACCACAATTGATCTAAAATTCAGACAAAAAAGATAAAATCCGAGTAGAAAAAGTTATATTTTTTACTGTAACAACCACAAACATGTGTAATGAATCATATTTCATAACTTTAAATGCAAATATAAATTTTCAATTTTAAAATCATATGCACAAGTTTTGCAAACAAAAAGTTATTTGCAGCCATTTACCTTTTACCCCTTTTTAATAACCATTTCAAACTATTTACAGAACAATCAGCTGTTCTGCATGCAATAAGATGCCACACAAATTATTTGTGCCACTCCAAAAAAAATAATTTCTGCCCACTATAAAGGAGAACATCACAGCCTGATACCTGCAGGTCTGACAGCAGCAGGTGTATCACTCCTGTTTTCATTCAGCAGTCGCCTCATTGTTCTGACACACAACACAAAACTATCCACAACACTACACACTAACTACACAAGACAACACATTAACTACACACTCCAAACATGCTACACGTCACAACACAGCACACAAATCTCTCACATCTCAAAACTCGCGCTCTCTCTTTTTCTGCTGTCTCTCTCGCTCTTTCTCTCTCGCCGTCACTCCTAAAACTTCCCCCTCTTCCGTAACAAGCAAATGTCATGTTGCCATATCATTTTTTGATTGGTCGACATGGTGCATATTTCCACCAACACGAACGAGCTGTTTTTGTTTTTGTTTTTGTGTTTTTTTGGTCATAAGCAGAGAGTGCTTGCTAGCGCTGTCCTTAGACAGTAAACATGATGAAACTATTCAGGAAAAAACGCCGCGTATATATTGTTTATCATGACTCTGGTTTTACGTGGCCTATCAACACAATTTATAAACTGGTATAAATCACCTTGTTGCTTTGTCATCTTGAAGTGGTCATGTGGCTTACCACGACTACTTTAGTGTTCCTCAGTCAAACAGCAGCACTCATGCGATTGTTTTGCCCCCCTAGCTCCAGGTGTTGTGCCAGAAAGTGATTGCTGTCCGCGGGAGCGCGCACAGCTGCTTAAAGCTGTAGCGCCCAGATTACTTACAGCTATTTCTGTGCAACTGATATAAGATGCGGTAAGCTGAACACAGCTTCAGCCGTCTGTTTGTTGAAAAATAGTAACGCGACCGCACCGCATTTTCTTGTTAGTAACAGTAATGGCATTGTAACGATAGAAATAGTAATTAGTTAGACTACTCGTTACTGAAAAAAGTGACGCCGTTACTTGTAACGCCGTTATTCCCATCACTGCTTGTCTAACACCATGCACGAGCATTTGGGAGTCAATAATCCATCAACCATCTTCTAGTGGAAACTTACTGAAATGCTGTTGTTTAGACTAGAATGGGGTGCCCGGTAATAAAACTGTCAAGTGCCCGTCACCATTTTGAGATCCGCGGCAACGTGTTATGCAGGACGCATCTCCCTTCTAGAAGTGATTGTGTAAGAGAAAATAGTGTGAAATGGTCTACTGAGCAGTGTGTGTGTTGTCTTCCATCGGATGCCTATGAGGATCAAAAGAATGCAGTGAAGTGTTGATATTTAACAGCTGATACTTTTGGTTTTGTGTTGTAGCAGGTCAAGTAATCATTTTGGGTTTGACTGTTGTCCTCCTTTGTGTTGGGTCATTAGTTTTTGTGTGTTCAGTGTGGCAACTTCAAATCCTCATGCAGGGGCATCCATGCTTAAAGATGCGAACTATAGTTATGTGAACACTGAGCTTCTGCTAGCTTTTACTTTTCTTTCAGGTTTGGGGATCAAGGACCAGAAAGCTTCGGAGTGGGTTTTAATTTATTTTAGGGGTCCTAGAAGAACCCTTTTGAGGGAGGAGGTGTAACGCCCCTCTGCAGCCCCTAATCTCCTCAGTGTGTTCAGCTGGTGCTAACTGGCCACACCTAGTCAGGTGTTGATAAAAGCATACCTGAGACAGGCTTTCCAGAAGGCTCACTAGTCTTTGCCTTGGTGGCTCAGCCGTTTTAGCCAACCTGCTATGCCATTTTAAGATAAAACCTCTTCTTACTAACACTCTGGTATTTGTCTCCTTTTTTTATGTTGCGGCTTTTGAGTCGGGTCGTAACAGCCATGCTCGTCTGAAAACCCTTTAGAAAATTGGTCATTAATTTATTTAAATTGATAATACTACTTTTCCCCAAATCTGGTTGAAAGGGGCATACCCTGGAGCCAGGAGAAGGGATCATCTGCAAGAACCTGAAGACACGCTTTAAGACTTGAGACTAAAACAAAACAAGCCACATTGGCCAGCCCTGCTGTGGACCCAGGAGGTGCTGTAGAAGTGTGGTGCAATGTGGATCAGGTAGCATTTAGAGGTGAATGCCCTGGTGGGTCCATTCTTGGTATCAAGTAAGTTTGAAGCCTGCAAATAGATGAGGGGGTTGCTTCCCTGCTTCTCTGTGTCAGGAAATAGATCCTGACTTGTTTGTGTATCTGTGCAGAAAGACAGTTCAGAGTTCATCACCCTCTGGGAGTCAATGGGTGGGGTGCTGGAAAATGTCTGTGGTGAGGCATGGTCGGCGGTGCCGTGCGGACGCACCTGCACGGCATCCGCAATCACGCCCGTCTGTTAAAACACGGGGAGTCAGGTGTTGGTAAACGATTGTGGTGTGATGTATGTGCGGCTGCAGGCAGAGAGCTGCAGCCGCGGAATGAATAAAGATGGCTCTCAATAACAACTTGTGGTCCTGCCGTGCCTTATTCACGCCATAGTGTCCCATCTGAGGACTTCAGTGTTCTGCTTGGGGACCACAACACTCCCATGGGCAATGATGGTGAAACCTGGGGGCAATAGCTAGAAGACCCAGAATGCCCAGTGTGGAATTAAGTGGTGTTCTGTTCTTGGACTTCTATGCAGTTTGTCCAAAAAAAAAAACCCCCCAAAAAAACCCAAAACACTTTGTTCTAGCTTAAGAGCGTCATTTAGTGCAAGTCACACAAAGTCAGCCTAGAAGATTTTGTAATCACATCATCAGAACTCAGATGAAGAGAAGAATTGAACTGTCAGCTGATCACCACCTGTGGCAAGTATGATTTGGTGAAAGGAGGAGGATGTTGGATAAAGCTGACATTCCTTATTATGCTGGCAACATCTGGCAGAGACCCAGTGGGAGATCAACCCTCATCTTTGGCAGAACTTCAACAGCATTCTAAGAGAGACTGAAGACAATGAGTTTGACCACAGCCCATACTTCCATTGTTGAGACAGCCTTATAGATCTCTGGGTAAAAGATAAACGAATCTCAGCGCATATATATATATATATATATATATATATATATATATATGTGTGTGTGTATGTGTGTGTGTGTGTGTGTGTGTGTGTGTGTGTATTAAAAAAGGCAGAAACAAGCTTCCATATTCCATATTTTTTTTTAACCCCTGTATCAAATATATTACTGAATGAATCTGTCACTCCCCTTTCCTTTGCCAGTAACAAGTCATATTATGAATTGGTTGTAAAAGTACACAATTAAGGTTTATTAGATTCCCCAGGTTTATTAGAAATTATTTTAAACTAGTCTGTGTCACAAAAACGGTCATATCTCAAACTTTACTCACAGTTTTAGCAGCTCTCCTCCGTGATGTATTCTGGGATATTTGGCTGCACAAAGTCCACACAAGTCACCACCGATGCACTCTCAGTAGAATGGGAGGAGTGAGAACAAATCCAGGCTGTCAATGCACATATTTATTTCCACACACTCAGCCAGTATATTTCAATAAGGAACGTAAAACAGCGTTGCAACCAGCATGTTTTAAAGCTAACAGAGGCGTTAAGAAAGCCATTACCAAAACGTTACATTTCTCATGATTTTTCCTCCTGCTGCTGAAAGCAAGAGTTAATTAAGTTAAGAATGACTCAGTCTGTCATTTGGATTGAAGCCAGACTTGCGTGATCGGAGCGACTTATATTTGTGTCCCTATAAAGTCATTTTAAAATGCTACAATTACCTTGTGGATTTTAACGGTCTGCCCTAATCTCATAGTACGTATCTCCTCCGGCTGCAGGTCATTGATGGGATAAAGTGGATGGAGAGTCGCTCCAAGCCGGGTGTGTACGTGAAAAAAAACGCCCTATGCACACAAAAAACCCCGACATGAAACTGCAAGGTGGTACAATTACATTAGCGGTAGATAGTACGCACTAAAAACTACAACTTCAATGGGTTATCCAGCAAAAAACCTACTATTAGACTAAGACCACATCACAACTTACCGACAGCAGTGACGCAGCAGAGTGAGGGAGGAAACACGGAAGCTCAGGAAGAATAAACAGTAGGCGTGCAGCAGCGGGTTTTATTCCTCCCAGACTTTATTTAACCACTGTCATACATTGTTTTTTAGATTTCAAAGAAGACTCCGTGCAGCTATTCGTTTTCCATGTATTTGATTGAAATGACAAACTGCTCTAAAATGATTAAAGAGCGTCATTTTGATCTGTGAATGTGAAAGTTAAGAGTCTGTTAATAGGTGCAGATCTCTGGAGGGGAGGCAGGGGAGTTTCCAGTCCACATTTCCAGAATGTGGACAATAAGGCACAGTTGGGAAATCTGATTATTTAATAGGATTAAATATCGAGTAAATAGAAACATTGGGTATGACTTTTCAGGCCAACGTGCCAAAACAGGCATTTCTGATGTCTTTTTATACTACACTTTTCCTTCTCTTTCTTGCTAAATTCTTTAAGAAACTCTTCAGTCATTTTACACTTTACAATTTGTTCTGAATAACCTGTCTTTTCTTCATTTGAAGGGTAATTCTTGGAACGCTTAAGTTTTCTTGTAAGTTGGTGACTAAGAGCAATTCTTAGAAGCTGAAAGCTTTGTAAATGTAAACATGTGGCCAGTTTTCTGTTAGTAGTGCTTGTTTTACCCCCTGCTTCAAATATGATGTAATGTTTTTTCCTCCAGAAACAAGAAAGCAAGAGAAAATATATTTTCTAAACAAATTCAAAAAATTCTTACATGATTTAAGTTAACGAAACACAAGTTCAGAAAATACAAATCAAGAAATAAAGTGTAGTCACAGAGGTGATCTCTGTGCAGAGAAGAAAAAGGACAACAGTGATGAAGACCAAAGAAAACTGGAAACTAAAACACAATTTTTAACTGGTGTCCCTTAATGACTTCTGGCTATTTTAGTTTAATGAACTCTGCAGTGTCATTGTCATAATAAAAAAACCAAAGTCCAGCATAGAGCGGCTGAGTGAATGTGGTCTGGACTCTGTGGAGGAGAGTCATGGTTTCAGAGTAGAAAGTAGAAAGACAGAATACCTGCTCTGTGATCCAGGTACACTCCTACTCTGGAGGACCGAGGACCTGAAATGGGAGTTTGATTTTCTTGTACCAAAATGTATAACAAGTTGGCTTGAAAGCAACTTTCATGTCACAACGTAATGCCCAAGATTTATCATTCCATCCAAATCCACATTCATCTGACATCCCGACTCTGCTGATATTCTTGTATGCGACTACTACAGGAATTCCTATCCCACACCACTTCACTTCCCAGTAACAACGTCCAGTCAGACTCTCTCTACTCAGGACCTGTCTAAACACAGTGAATCTGTCCGGGTTACTAGTGTAAGACTCTTGATCGTAATATACCATAGCTCCTCGATTTCCTTCAGACAATAACAGATGTCTGTGTGCTGTGTTTGGATCCAGTGTGATTTCATGTGAATATTTTAAGAATCCAGCTCTGGTCTTTGGCTCTGCTGGTGACAGTAAAACATCCACTTCAGTGACTGTCAGTGAGATGTTTGTCCATTCCTCTCTCAGAATGTCCTGTAGTTTATCTCTGGTCTCTGACACAGCTGCTGTCACATCCTCAAAGTAGCTCAGAGGACGAATATTGATGCTGGATGAGTGTGTAGACTCACTGAGTGCTGACAGTGAGGGGTAGTTGTGTAGAAACTGGTTGTGATCCTCTGTGTGTGAGAGCTGCTCCAGCTCGCCGTCTTTCCTCTTCAGCTCAGCGATCTCCTGCTCCAGCTTCTCCTGAAGCTCTTTGACTCGACTCACTTCAGTTTCCTGCTGGGATCTGACCTGCTGCTTCACATCAGAGCTTCTTTTCTGGATGAGACGGATCAGCTCAGTGAACATCTTCTCACTGTCCTCCACTGCTTTATCAGCAGAGCCATTGATGGCCTCCACCTCCTGTTGAAGCAGCTTCACATCTTTCTCTCGCTCCTGGATTCTCTGCTGGATGTTTAGTCGTCTCACCTCGAGCTCCTTCTGCTTCTCAGTCCTTTCTGCTGCAGCTGGGACTGTTTCATGGCCTTTATGGTCATCCATTGTGCAGAGATAACAGATACTCTGCTGATCAGTACGACAGAAAATCTTCATCACCTCATCATGACGAGAGCAGATGTTCTCCTGGAGCTTCTTGGAGGGGGCCACCAGCTTGTGTTTCTTTAATGGAGCTGCATCACAGTGAGGTTGGAGGTGTTTCTCACAGTAAGAGGCTGGACAAGATAAACAGGACTTGATAGCTTTCAGCTTCTTCCCATTACTAAACCAGTGATCTGTAATGGAAAATTTCAATTTTTCTTGTTTAAAGTGTTAAATACTTATGCAAATGCTTAGCTGAAACACTGTAATAGATTGTTCAGTGGAAGTTTCTAAAACTAGATGAACTCATTTAAGCCTCAGTAGCTGAAGAAAACAACTCCCTCTGCAGCCCTGATAACGCCAAGGGCATGAAACAGCATACCCATTGTTCCATTAGGTTTCATTGTGAGCCGCGTGACGTGTGTTATGATCAGTTTATGACTTCCTCCCTCTTCTTTGGAATGCATAAAGGAGTGGAAGCTCCACTTCTGTTTTAGAGCTCTCCTGACTGTATAACTATGATGTTTGATGTCTGTGTTTGCTCTCCTGCATGCATAATTTCAGTAGCTTGGCCACAGCTGATTGTGTTGCAGACTTTGTTAACAGAAAATTCCACCACAGATCAATTTTTAGTTAATGCTTCAGAGTAGGGAGCAGAAAAACATCTACTATCACACAACATTGTGTTTTACTTGGACATCAAAACACAACAGTCTTAACCCTCTCAGGCTCAAATTAACTTTTTGTTGCTAATGCACAACCAAGTCCTGCAGTGGTACTTCTGAGTAAAAAAAACTCATAAAATATGTATGTGAGATAATCAGGTTGTTAGTTTTTATCTGTTGCAAATCGGCAACGCCTGCATTGAGAGGGTTAATCGTTTGAATACATGTCACTGAAAGCACAAATTTTAAACACTGTTCTCACTGCTGTATTAAAAGATTCTCCTCATCTATACTTATCAGGTTTAATTAAATATGAATTAACGGAGCAAAACAATTATTACAAAATTATTACAAACTAGTCTGTGTATTCAAAGCAGTGGTAAGAAACCTTAAATCTGTGGTATGTGGATGCATTTCCCACACTCAGTTGCTTTTATAATCTTAGTATCTTAAAAATGTATACAGCACTATATTCTATACACTTCAAGTATTAATTTGCCTCACATACACCTAACATGCATGTCTTTGGACTGCAGGAGGAAGCCAGAGTAACATGGAAGAAACATCCTAACTCCACACAGAAAGGCCTCAGCCAGGATTTAAATCAGGAACTTTCCCACCACCCTATTACGAATCTCAGGTTTGTGCCAAAAACCATCTCTCAAGGTACGCTCTGGGCTCGGATCCTTATATGTACCATATATGACCCCTCCTACATTGTTTTACTATTACACTGTTTGCAGAATCCTGTGGCAAATTCCAAAGACCAGCAGGTGGCTGTCTCTGAGTAACCTGTGCAAATGTGGTGGGAAAAAAGACAGTTCCCATGACAATGTCAAGGTCCCCTCTGAAGTCTGTTACCACTCTCACTTTAAAAAAAATCAAAGGCTGGAGCTTCTTTCTATTTGATGTTTTTATTTATATCTTTTTTTCTTTCTTTGTCCTTGTCTCTTAAAATCCCTGAGCATTTTCTAGAAAAAAAATGACTAAAATGGCTGAAAGTAGTACAGATGAGTGCCACGTGAGATCTATATCTGCAGGGGGGAAAGGTGTCATCTTTTTTTTTTTTTATAATAAGTTGTCAATCTACTTTAAAAGCCTCAACTGAAGTATTACATTTATAAAGAAGATGTCACTGCCACCTGCTGGAGAGAAAGATGGTGCATAAACAATTTTTAAAAAATAAACAAACAAACAAACAAACAAAACAAACATGCTTGCACAAGTCAAGATAAACCCCACAAACTGTATTCTGGTGTGAGCTGCACACCTGTCCCCTGTCTGCACACAGCAGTATTTACTGTGGAAGTCAGTCCACTTGGTAACACTGGGTAGTTATTTTGAAACATGATCTGAACTAGCTTTCATTTGAGTCATTAGAGCTTAAAACCGCATGTTTATAAAAACCTATCATGTCTATCGATTCACCTGCTTTTCCAGATGAGCCACAATGCCGGCAGATTAACTCGTGTCACAGATTAACTGGTGACGGTCAAACAGATGTGGTAGACTTGCTTTTAAACTGACATCATGCAGTTCTTCTTCTCACCCGCAGAGGGCCACAAATCACCATCAATGAAGAGTTCTAGGAGATGTTAGTGTAGATGCTCCATGACTTAAGGCAGGGGTGTCGAACTCCAGGCCTCGAGGGCCGGTGTCCTGCAGGTTTTAGATATCACCCTGGGTCAACACACCTGAATCAAATAATCAGTTCATTACCAGGCCCCTGGAAAACTTCAAGACATGTTGAGGAGGTAATTTGGCCATTTGAATCACCTGTGATGGATCAAGAATCCATCTAAAATCTTCAGGACACCGGCCCTCGAGGCCTGGAGTTCGACACCTGTGACTTAAGGCATTCTGTTTTAAGGGGTTAGAGAGAAAATAAAAGCAGAAACCATGCAAATCTGCATTTGCTCTCATTTTAAGAGCTTCTGTCTTTTCCTATTGCAGAACCAATGAGCATTATTTGGAGAGGTTGGTAAAAAAAAAAAAAAAATCACAAGAAAGAGAAATCAAACATTTGGATTCTGTACTGCCTCTGCTATGATTTGGCAGTCAGCTAAACTCCTTCCCTACATTAAGACTCTGATGACACGATTCCATCTGTTCACAGGTTTAATGACACAGGGGAAGGTGAAACTGCACCATACAGTACAAGGCATAATCACTTTTACATATTCACCATGTACAGATAAAATGATGAAAATATATTAATTACTTTTTATTACAAGTCAGCATATCCTCCTAAAATATACCAAGAGTGGCGTGTAACTGAAAATATTGTCAACCCCAAACAACAGACTGAACATTGGTTTCACCCTGGAAACATCCTTTAAATGTGTGGTGTAAACCCAACAATGTATACAGGGGTCCCTCGCTATAACGTGGTTCACCTTCCGCGGCCTTGCTGTTTCGCAGATTTTTGTGTGAAATTTTGCATGCTTTTTATTTGTTTGGTTTTTTTACAGCGCATTGTGTTCTGTGTCCTGATCGGCTGTAGACCATTGTCAATCTCCTCCATGCCGTCTCACCTGTACAGTACAGAATCGCTACATTGATAGCTTGCAGTGTAACTCTGAATTTCTGTACTTTTCTCCCCAACAAAAACAATGTCGACAAAAACTTGAACTTCTGATTCATTGATTTATTAATGATTCATTGATGTTGAATTCTCTCACAGGTGCTCTATTCCAATGTTCTGCACCTGAAAAGAGGGTTTGATTTTTGGTTTCATTCTATAATACTGGACTTATTTTTCTACAAAGGTTTGAACTTTGAGAGCGTTTAAACAAGAGAGAAAAGTGAAAATGCCTGTGTGAGAAAAGTGTATAAAGTGTGTAGTGACGGGTTTTACAGCCTTAAAACATATATAATAATTGTAAAAAATAAAGTTGGCTACTTTGCAGATTTCACCTATTGCGGGTTATTTTTAGAACATAACACCAGCAATAAACGAAGGACCACTGTACATTACAATCTGATATATTAAAAATAAAGTGTTCTTAACGTATTTATTGTAACTTCAAACCATGAAATTACCTTAAACTGCATAACCGCTGATGACGGCAGCCACAAAAGGCATAAGATGTAAGTGGATGTTGCTGGATTTAACTAGCTGAGCACAGCCCTTCTCCTCAAATTCACTGGCTAACATCCTGTTTACTAATGACATCAGTTCCTATCACAGACTATAGTGATTTTAAGGTGGCTCACGTGAGTTACCATTTCATATTTAATATCTAAAAAAATATAAAATAACATTCTACCTTAAACTGAATTCATTTTTGATATCACAGCAGATTACGTTTAATGAGTTCAGATTTGTTGAAAATGCAGAGGAGCTGGTTGTGAACTGAGCTTAAGAGAAACACAACATACTGATATTTACTGTGAAGCTTTGAGTGGAAAAAGACAGAAAAACATGTGGATCCTGGAATAATCAAAGCTTCCATCTTTATCCGTGAATCTGAAAACGTGTTTCTGAGTGAAACAGACAGACATGTACAGACTGAACTATCTGTTCAACAGTCAAAGTGTTTCTCTAAAGAGGCACGAGGACACTCTTTAGATTATTCTCTGCAAACAAACACTGAGGAACCAGGAAACCACACTCTAAATCCAGGACAAAGAGGTTCTGTGAATGTGGTGTTGAAGGTGTGGAGGTGGATCAGGGTGTCAGAGGAGACTCTGTAGAAGGACAGAGTGCCAGCAGGACAGTCCACATACACTGCTACTCTGTTAGACACTGAGGAGGAGGAGAAGGAGGAGGATATGGATGTTTCTCTGTTATTGTGACAGACAGAGTAACCATCATCGGAGCAGCTGAGACTCCAGGATTGATCATTCCATCCAAATGAACAGTTATCACTGCCACTTTTCCTTCGGATTTTTCTATAAGTCACTGATATGTCAACGTCTCCTTTCCACTCAACCTCCCAGTAACAGCGACCAGTCAGGCCATTTCTACACAGCAGCTGAGGATGAACATCAAATCTATCTGGATGATCAGGATATAAATGAACCTCCTCCACATGTGTCACCTTTCTTTTGTTGTCAGACAGTTTGAGGTTTGTGTGTACTGTGTTTATATCTATTGTGAGTTGACAGGAATCTGATGGAGAGAACAAACACAATCCAGTTGCAGTTACTGTTATCATCTGTTGATTGATTGACACTATGATGACTTCTGACATCAGAGAGGTGAATGAGTGATGTGACAGTTTGAAGATGGTTAAATGTGTGCTGCTTTGTTTTCATGAATCACATTAAAAACACACTTACACTTCCTCAGACCTGGTCTCAACCATCGGACTCCAGCAGGCTCCACCCTGAAAGGAGGAGGAGGGTCAGACCAGCACAGTCTCTTTCAGCATGCACACGTGGACATTACATCGTCATATACTGATACTGTTAGATAGTGATAAAGGAACAGTCCAAGATTTTCAGAAATATGTGGCTATCTGTGAACCGGTATCTTTCAAATACCCCCCCCCCCCAAAAAAAGCAAAAAAAACAAAACAAAACAAAGACAGTTGTTGATTCTCACCAAGCAGAAGGTGCATATACACATTTACCAGTGTTTCAAAGTCCCAATAACTGGAGTATTAAGTATTAAGAAATTTAAAGAGAGCATAGAGAACAAGCCAGGCAGGGGAACAAAGTGAAAAATGTAAAGACTGTGGGAGGACATGTAGGTAGAGATATGTCCCAAGATCCCAAAACAACTGCAAAGACAATGACTTAACGTAGTCGTGAATTGTAGTTTCAAAGAAGATAATTGCTAGAACAGTGCACCGGAATAGACTGCAGGGCTGCATACCAAGAATATAAAACCTCTGTGAAAGAGGTACCTTAAAGTCTGACTGAAGTGTTGTCTGCAGAACCTGGGGAAAAGATTTGCATTCTGGAGGTGGTTTTGTCAGTTGACTTGAAATCAGAGTTCTCTGTTAACAGAGACATTGCTTATGTTTGGAGAAAGAAGGGAGACATGAGTTTCCACTCCAGCCTTCTCCTGCAATTGTCCTTAGCCTCTTTGATCTTCCCCCTCAATAATACTTGAACCATTCT